>NW_011888927.1:2716004-2727103 GCF_000151845.1 Pteropus vampyrus | reverse complement strand
CCCTTATCATCTGTGTAGTTTTGGGCAAGTCAACTACTTCTCTGAGCTTGTTTCCTTTTCTCTAATATAGGAATAATGATGTCTGCCATGTGTTATTTTAAGGATCACATGGGACAATGTTCAAGGACATACTGGGTAAACTATAGAGCAGAATAAAAAATAAAGTATTATTGTAATTATCAGCAGCAGCATCTCACAGTCTGATGATTTATGTGTGACTTTATCCTCCAGTGATTCCATCAAGGAGTTGACCAAGTAAGCCCAGTGGGTTAAATCTAACCCATGGGCCGTTTTTGAACAGTCTGTGAGCTGAGAATAGTTTTGACGTTTTTAAAGAGTTGTAAAAAGAAGACAAACAAGCACCATGAAGAAGAAGATGGAGGAGGAGGAGGAGAAGATGACAACAACGAAGAAGGAGACAGAGACCATATGTCATCCACAAAACCTAAAATAATTTAATTATCTGGCCCCTTACAAAAATGTTGCCAACTCCTATGACAGTAGAAATAGCAGTTTATATCTATAATGCCCCTGCCAAACTCTGAGCATATCACTCTCTCCTGCTGCCTCATTTCATCTCTTCAAAATCTCTCCCAGTGCTACACCTAAGGGTCATGGATGCCAACAGTCCACTATTTTGTCATTAATAAATGAGAATAAAGATTCTTCAAGCACATGAGAAAGATTTTTAAAAATTCTCAAATCACATGGATTAGGAAGCCAGCAAATCCATGTACTCAAATTGAGCCATGAGCAAAAATTATTTTAGAAAAGACCAAAGAATATCACATTTCATATTTTTGCCTCCAGCCCCCAATAATCCACTGCAAATAAAATGATCTAATCTCTCTTTTCTTCTATCACCACAATCTTTAAAACCTCTGAATCCAAACTGATACTAGTGGCAAAGAGCTTCTGGCATAATTAAATTGAACCATATGGATTCTGGATCAAGGTTAAAAAAAAAAAATTAAAGAGTTTATTGTGTTGAAATTTCTTATGCCAATTTTCTGCTAAAAAGGAAGATTCAAAAGGTCAGGGATTCTGCAGCACAGACTTAGTGGTATATTAGTTACAGTAATTCAGCCTGAAAATTCCAGCAGAAATAAATACAATGGAATGTCACGAATTACAAGAGACCACAACTTTAATCAGCTCATGGGAAAAGAAAAACATGCATTTGCCTATTGACAGTTGATAAACTGAATCCTGAAGCTTCTTTGGAGGCAGCGGAGCACCAAAGGCTCACCACCACTGCTGTTAAGTTGAACAAACATTTTGAGCTTCCATGTTTTTCCCCTGCTGATTGTGATATAAAGACACAGAGAACAGAATCCTATCTGCATTCTTCTTGCAGCTATTCATTATGTTCATTTAGTGGGTGTTCTCTGAGTCAGACAATACCCTAAAGCATGAAAACCAATATGGTTAGATGATAAGTAATAGAATGACAGAAACTTTATGAATTATTTTTCTCTAATTTCAAATGCAACATTATAAACCATAAAACAAACTTGACTGTTCTGATGTCATAAATCTTATTTACACCAATATATGGTAGAAAACTAACAATTAAGGAGAATACCATGCCAGACATATAAATATTTGTTAAATAAGTTTTACCTCAAGGATCTTACAAAATTCTTGGGCTTTTATTAAAATGCAGTATCCAGATTTCACATGAATTTCGATCCATAAGAATAATGCCTGAATTTACAAATCCTTTAGTATCTTAAGATTAGTTAACAATGCCAAAATATTTTTTTTAGTTCCTTAATAAATTGATTAAAAAATTTATACAGAAAATAAATACATGATAAACAAGAAAACTTCTGAAAAAATAACAATGTAAAAATTCTCTTTTTACATGGTAAAATATGCTCTAAAGCTATAGTAATTAATTAGGTGAAGCACCATTATAGGAATAGGGAGTTTTCTAGAAACATACCATGGACTATGTAGGGATTTACTCTGAAAAAAAAAATGGTATATCAGATTAGTAAATTGTTTGGAGACAAATGGTAGAATATGATGGAAAAAACCTTTGACCAAATATGAAATATATATAAACCATATATACTTCTCAAACCGTACATAAAAATAAATTACAGAAAATTACTATATTTATTTTAAATATTTCAAGTGTAAAAAAATGAGAGTATGTCAGATACATTTTTTAAAATAATACTTGAATGATGTGACCAATGCCAAAAAGCCACAAAGGAAATGATGGAAAAGATTTGATTTGATAACATAAAATTTCTAAACTATTTTATGGTGAAGGTGCCTTAAAGAAACCAGAAAAACAAACAACAAACAAGAAAATAACTGCAACACATTCGACAAAGAGGTATTTTTTTAAATATATAAAGATCTCATACAGATCAAAAAGACAAACACTGAAAAAAAAAATGGACAAAAACATGAACAGGCAAGTCAAAAGTACAAATGACCTATAAATATATGAAAAGATGCTTATATTCACTGATAGAGAATATAAATTGGCAACAATGATATAAAAAAAGTATACCTTTCTTAAAGGTAATCTGGCAGTATGTATTAACATTTGATGCAGAAATTTCACTCCTAGAAATTTAACCTAAGAAAATTATTAGATAAATGTACAGTGAAATATATTTGCATTTCTTAACAATAAAAACTGAGGTCAAAGTAATTATTCAGAGAGACCTGGTTACTTAAATTGCACAGCACAATCATTAAAGAGAATGATAGAGGCTACGTAGATATAGAAAGAAGGAATCTTTAGAATTCTATTTACTAAATATTAACACGTTGTTTCTATGTGGTAAATTTTTTTTTACTTTCTCATTTGCAATAATCCAATTAACCAATTAAAACAATAAGGCATACGAATCATTTAACAACAAAAAAATTTATATGTACTCTCATGATAATATATCCATGATTTTTTTAAGTGAAATAGCAATTTATGTGAAATAAGAATAGTATGTGTATTGTGAGCCCATTAAAGTAAAAATGTGGAAGAATATATGACAAAAAAAAAAAAGAGAGAGTGAGAGAGAGAGAGAGAAAAGAGAAAAGAAGAGGCCAAAAGGAGATATATACCAAAGAGTTTGCTGTGGTTGTCTTTGAGAAGGGAGATTATAGATGCTTGCTCCCATTTACTTCTTTTCTTTTAGTTTGAAATCTGTATTTTCTTATAATAATGAAAAGCAGAAACACTTTTTAAATTAAAAGGGATTGAATACTTTAACACAAAATGAAGGCATCTATCAAGATGCTTGGCCTACTGTAGGTCTTCATTAACTGTTTTTGTTCATTTATTTGTTTAGGAGAGAGACCCTTAAAAGCAAACATTAAATCATCAGAAGAGCTCAGGCTTTGCTTCTACCTTGCTCCTTTCTGTTTGCCTCCCAACAGAAATAGGGATGGTATTATTAGCCAACCTATTGAGTTGCTGCAAAAAAGTGAGAAAATAAGTTTCTGTAAGTATAAAGTTTTACCTAGTTTCTCTTTTAAATGAATAACAATTGTAAAATTAATAAATGACAAATTTTCTGGTTATATATTGCTGCTGTCCAAAGCCTTCCTGTAACTCAGGCCAAACTTCCATTAGTTTAAATGGGAAACATCTTCAGAAAAGACTGAAATTTTGGCATAAGGATCATTTTTTAACGTGTGTTTTCCTGAGTAAATTACTTTGTGAAAGAATTAATAATTGGCTCCATGTCTGGAGTTCTGAGAGAAAGGCTGTATATAGCCTGCAGTGAAATATACAATGCTAATGCTTATTTAGGCAATTAATAAAACATACACATTTATTATCCCATAGCCCATTAGTGTTCTTTCAGAGCCACCACTGCTGCTTCTGAATCTGCAGAAGACTGTATCGTAACTATGTGTTGTTTCCTTAAAGAACAGAGAGAGTTTTGGATTGTTACAGAATGTCATTTAAATTTCTACCCTGGCTATTTGAAAAATGGACATCTGGCTAAAAGAGAGTAATAGTTCCTCCATTCTACTGTGTAAAAATAGTTATTGGCACCTCTCTGAAACTGAAAATGGGCAGCCAAACATCACATTAAATGATATTACAGAGCCTGTAGTATGGAAAATGAGTCTAGGTGATGATTCTCCATGGCCATAAAAATTATAACTGACCTGAACTCATTCGAAACCATGAAGTTTATTTTGGTCCAACCTCAGAGTATAGCCACCACCATCATGTTACCAAAAATTAAATATCTCTCTGTGTAAGGTATCCTTTTTCAAAGCACTACCCTCCCTCAAATTGGAAAGTACTGTCATGAGCTCAGGGAACTCATTCTCTCTCTGCCTGTGCAATATTTCTTCACAATGCTCGGGAGCAGGGGCATTGAGAAGGTGGTGTGTTTGTTTTAGTGGCCAAACTAAGTGTAGGCAACAGCAACACTGAACTCCTTGGGAATTAATTGGTGCTACGCAAGAAAGAAAGTGGCGAGGAAAAAGAAATGGATTCAATCTCCAGCTCCTTAGGGCATGGAAGGTGGATATGTGGGTAGAATCAAATGGAAAATGAATGTGTACACTGGGGAGATTCCAGAACTACCTATTGGGACAGAGAATAAAAATAAATGAACCAGGGCCGCAGGAATTATCTTTGCCAAATTAAGTGAAGAAGAAGAAGAAGAAAGGAGGTGAGGAGGGATAAAGGAGGCAGAAAGGAAGGAAGAGGAGGAGAAAGGGAAAGGGGGAGGAGGAATAAGAAGAAAAAAATGTTTTTTTCTCTTTACCAGTGGAAAGATGTAACAAAAATTTTCTTTTAAATGAGATGAACTTTAACTTCTCTAAGCCAGAGACACTGCCATCAGTCAACTACGTTTATTGAGCATTCATTTTGCACTCTCTTTTAAACTGTATAATTAGCCTCAGGTGAAACCAAATACTCTGCCAGGCCCACTAATTCAGATTTCGAAAAAGTTTGACATCTCATCAGGACAAGAAGATGATAAATAAATTTCTGTACAAAAATCAGAGTAGAAAGCATGTTTTAAAATTGTTTCCTCAGGACGATTTTAGGTAGTTGAGGAAGCGTGCATGTGTATTATGTACTAGAGTGTCTTCAGAGTTGTCCCTCTTGGTCTTATGTGTTAGAGATTAAGGGATCATTATCTTATGTTTTAAATTAACCTTTTAAAATTTAGTTGGCTGCTCATCCAGTTTCTTCATTCAGGTACTAAGCCCTTGTGTTAAATATTAGGGAGATACAAAGTAGAATTAGGCAGAGCCTGTGCCCTAAAGTGCTCATATTTTAATGGGGAAAACAAATGCATAAATAAATAAACTCAATCTTTGTGATAACAAAGCACAGTATATCTTTTTCACCATTCATTCTTTAAGATCAGGTTTAAAAGTAAGCATCTCTTAAACACTTCAAAAGCTTCCCTGCACTTTTTGGTATTTATCGGAAGAAATGCAAACACTCCTTCAAAGAAACATGTGAATCCATATGTTAATTGCAGCATTATTCACAATAGCCAACATATGGAGGGAACCTGGGTGTCCATCAATGGTTGAATGGATAAAGAAGAGGTGGTACATGTATACAATGGAATATTACTCAGCCATAAAAAAAGAATTCTTGCGATCTGCAATAACATGTATGGACCTAAAGGATATTGTGCTGAATGAAGTAAGTTGGAGAAAGACAAATGCCATATGATTTCACCTACATGTGGAATCTAGACAACAAAATAAACAAACGAACAAAACAAAAACAAACTCATAGATATAGAGAACCTTTTGATGGTTGCCAGATGGGAGTGGGGGTTGGGAGGTGGGTGAAAAAGGGAAAGGGATTAAGAAGTACAAATTAGTAGTTACAGAATAGTCATGGGGATGTAAAGTATAGCATAAAGAATATAGTCAATAATACTATTATAACTATGTGTGTGTTAGATGGTCACTAGATTTATTGGGGTGATCACTTCATAAATTATATAAATGTCTAATCACTATGTTGTATACCTGAAACTAATATAATATCGTATGCCAACTGTAATTAAAAAATAAAAGCGATATTATAAAAAAAAAAAAACCTTCCCTGACACAGGTGGAATTACTCACCCCCATACCCTTTTTCTTTCCATAGTACCTTGTCTTGTTTTTAGCAGAACACAGATTTAGCATTATGGATTATGGTTAATTATATATATATACATGAATCCTGGGCAGACCATGAGCAGTCTGAGATCAGACAGGGGCCAGATCTCATTTATTCTGTATTCTGGATGCCTATTACAGTATTTGGCATGCTAGAGATAGTCAATAGATGTTTCCTAAATGGAATTGAATTTCAGTGAATCACTTAATTCCTAGTGTATGGGGTCATCTCTTTGACTATGTGTTCCCTCCAAAGCAGCCATACATATTTATAATAGGCCAATAAGCCTGAAAAACAAACGAACAAAAAAATTAATCCTTTTGGGGAAAAAAACCTATAGTCAACAGTTTGTCAACACATTGCAATTGATGTCATAGCTCTAATATTGTTTTCCTTTTGGTTAATAATGAGCAGGCCTTCATGGTAGTGAGGGTGTACACAGTCACTGAGACTTAAGGGAGTTGATATTTCCTAGTTCTGGTTTTAATCAAATATAAAAATTTCCCCATGGCACTTTTTACTCTCTTATGATTTATTTTCAATCTTATTAAAATGTCCCACACTTTCCTTCCCTTTTCGAACATTAGAAATGATTACATATCAAATGGAGCTACGGAGACCAAAAAAAACATACGCCCTTTTATCTACCAACAAAAATTAACAAAGTTTGACGTTCTGTTACGTTGGATAATGTCTTACATAGACAATTGTTAGAAAGTAGCCAATTGACAGAAAGCCTTTTTTTCATTTCTTTTCTATTCCTACAGCTCCATAACCTCTGGCTCTCACTGTTAATCAAGCAAAGTAAAATTTGGGAGCTCGGCGTAGGTTTCGTCAGTTTTATTTTACCAAATAAAGGCTTTAAAAATAAAAATCAGCAATTACTATGTATTATCATATTATTTCACAAAAGGAAGGATTTTATAACATTCAAAATATCCTAATCCTAATCTCCGAAGACAGACATTTAAATTGAATAAGCTTTGCTTTCAAAAAACCACTTCATGTCCTTACTATTTTCATTTTCTGCTGAGTAGTGAAAATTTTGGCATGAACTTGCAGTGTCCGCTGTTCAATGTTTGAAGTTTCTGTGCCTTATCCTTCTCTTTTACTCATGTCTGTATCATTCCATAATCCAACAAAGCCAAAGGAGCCCCTCTATGCACCATATGCCATGGTCAGAACACTTATCTTTTATGTCCTCACCGCTGTATTGAAGCAATCTGCTCTTAATAGATGAGGTCTCAGCAAACAATAGTTCCATTGCATGAATTCAAACTGAATAAAAATCACCACAAAAGCTGATAATTTTAACAAAGATTTCATGAATTAAAAATTAAACCCATGGCATTATCAGTTTGTTCAATGTAAAAACTGACAGGATGTTTTTTTAGAATTTAAGTTATAGAAATACAACTGTACATGTGATAGCAGTGTAACATTCTAGAAGAATTAAAATAGTAGAACATATCTTACTAAAGAGATTTAATTTTTAAAATCAGCTTTTGTCAAAGGCAATATCTGTACTCTGTTTATCGAAAAAAATTCAAACAGTATGAAAGAGCATATGGTGAAAAGTCTCTCTCCTTCTTCTGAACCCCAGTTTCTCAAATCCCCTCCCCAGAGATAACTACAGCAACTATGGTTACCAGACTTTTGTGTATCTTTCCATAGATACTCTATAATTATGCAAATTCATATATTCTTATTTTTTCTTTTAAAAAAATAGTACACCATAAATGTTCTTCTCTATCTTGCTTTTTTAAAATAATTTTATTATTTATTTATTTATTATTTATTTATTTAGGCGAGGCAACCCTTAGTTGACCTCAAAGATAGCAAGGATCTTGTCAGTTTACAATCCCTTATTTTTTATTTTTTATTTTTTATGCCTACAGCACCCAGTCTTCCTAGGTGGTCTCCCATCCAAGTACTAACCAGGCCCGATCTTGCTTAGCTTCTGAGATCACATGGCATCGGGATTGTTCAGGGTCTATCTTGCTTTTTTTAAGTTAATATTTTATCTTAGGGCTGGTCCATATTGGCATCTATAGATCTACTTCCTTATTTAACATTTGTGTGGTGTTTCATTGCGTGGTTATACATAATTTATTTAACCGATAGCCTTTTAAGGTTTTTTCACAGCCTTTTGCTAATGCAAACAGTAGTACAACCAGGATCTTGGTACCTTCTGTAGGGTATCTTCCTGGAAGCAGAGATGCTGAGCTCAAGAGTGTGTACCTTTCTAGTACTCTGTTTTTCAATTATAGTTTAGAGATTTTTAAAAGACCCATCATACTCATCACCTTGTTGTTTGGCTCTTTGCCAGACTTGTTGATTCTAGTGCCTTTATCCCAGTGATTCTGTTGTCCATCACAATCGCATGAGTTTTTTTTTTTTTTTTAAAATACCGATACCAAGCTCAGAGATTCTATTTTAATCGGTGGTTCTAATGTGTAAGTGAGGTCTACTACCCATACCCACTACTCCTTCTTGGGGCGTCTTCTGTCTGTCCTAGGCAGAAAGTAACCCTTAACAGTGAAGAAAGTGTAATAAATTGTTTTTGAAATCTGATTGAAGAACTGTTGAATCATTTGTAAGAGAGTCAATTATTTTTATATTTATATGCCTACAGGGGCAGAATAGAGGTTCCTTTCTCCTTGCTCTTAGCTCTCCCTTTCAAGTCTTAACTGGTTCACCTTAAATAATCTCAGAGACATTGCTGAGTCCTTTGCTGCTTTATTAAATATGGACTGAAAAAATCATTATTAGTAGAAGTCAGGAGCAAAATCAGGAATGAGGTATGAGTGTATTGTGATCTGAATTTGTCACTACATAGTTGTTAGAGATCTTTGGTTTTTCTCTTTTACATATATGTTTTTTTCTTTCATTATTTCTCACTCTCTTTTTTCATGCTTCTGTTTGTCACTTCTTTAAGCTATATAGAAAGTCATTGCTATCAGGATCAGATTATGGCAGATAGTGGCTGATAGTCCGAATAATTCCTTAATTTTTGTGTCAATAGAGTGAAGCCATTTGGTAAGTTTCCCTGTGCTTAATGTTGCAAATCACCTATCATTATTCTTCAATAACCATTCGTGGTAAGAAATGCATCGGCTCCCGAGGAAGGCTGATGAAATATATAACCCTTTGCTTTAGCTTTTCATTTACCGATGCTGGAAGCTCTAGTCAAGGCGTTTTTGTAAGGCTGCTTTATAACAATTAAGCTAGCTGTGGTAGGAAATTAGTTCCAGCATGTTTTATGGGCAGCTACAATTTTGGTTCAAAGGAAGGAGCACATAATCTCGGCAATTCCAAAAAGGAAATATTACAGGCAAATTCTGACGCATTTCCATCTCATAACTATTTGAGAAACCACTGACACCTCACATCTGTATGCTTCTTCCTATGTAATAAGTTAATAGTAGAACAATAATGGAGGAACTGGGAAGGGATGAGGGTGGAAGCTGTTCTCTGCTGGGAGTTGGATGATGTGCCCTTAGTATGATAAGCCGATTCCATTCCATTAAATCACAAATCTGTCTCTTCTCTGTGCATCCCACATGAATGGGCTGAAGAAAAATCGTGGAATTGCTAACACTTGCTGCAGCTGTCAGGAAATGATACTAATTAGTTTAATTTGCAATAACACAAGCACTTAACTCTCCAAATAATCTAAGTTAGTAAGTCAGTTTTTATATTATGACAATGACATGTTTAAGAGACTCTAGAGCACTGCTTTTTTGACCTTTGACACACATTTCTGATAAAGAAGCACATCAAACATGTTTTGTTTCCCTTCTCCATTATTCTTTCATCTGTTTCAGGGCAAATTATTTGATAAATGAGATGGTTGGGTAGCTTTATGTAACAGACAAGAAGCTGAGATCGATGTCTTAAAAAGCATACATTTAGCCAAAGGGTTGTATTTGCAAAAAGAAAATATTACTTTACCACAAGGATGACAATTCCTAAATCTAAATCTCCTACAATTCATGTATTCACATTGAATTCTATTCATTTCCCCACCTCCCCCATTCCCCTTTTTTTGGTGATTGTCACTTTGGAAGAGGGGAACTCAACTGGTGAGTTTCACTTTCTCCTGTTACTGCATCTCCTCTCTGTTCTCAGGCACAGCGGGCTGCTACTGTTTTTGCTCTTTCCCCTGACAGCCGAATGTTTAATGTCTTTCTCTCCTTTCCCTGTTCCATACGTTTGGTATCAACATCTCTTTCAGAAGCCAAGGAGGAAAAAGCTCTCGAAAACATTCACATACATACTAAATGATCTTCATCTGGGGTCTCCCAGAGTCCCTCTGATTTGGGAGTTTGCTGTTGGACGTGCTTTCTGTTTCTTTCGAGTTGCTCCTTCTTTCGTGTCATATTCATTTTCATTCCACACAAGACCCGGGGTTTGTGGCGGCCACAAAGCGCATGAACAATTCTAGACCTAATGGAATCCTCGTCTGATTAACTGCTGAGATCCGGGAGGTAATCTGGGAGCCGGGATTCCTGCTCTCAGGTCCTGGGCTACTAATAGCTTTCTAGAGGGTTTTGTTATTTTCATCAGAGCCTCAATTTCTCAGTCACCTTTTAATTTTTGAAAAATTTCATTATAAAGCTAAACCTCTGTCTGTGAAGCCTGTTAAGACCTTGGAAAGAAAAGTATTAGAAATTCTGTTTTTATTCAAATGGGTGAAAAATTGTCCGGCTTCTTGAAGAAATTTTGTTCACAGCCACTCAGGTTTGACTTTTAAAGGAAGGGTTGGATTTGAGTTTCCTCTTCCCCTCCCAACTGTGGTTCAGAGGTAAGAGCAAAATGTTAATTTCTTCTGGAAAATTTAATTCTAGTTAATGAGGATTAAATTTAAGATCAAGCATCAAATAGCTGTAGGATGCTGCTCTGCTATGTCTTGCTTTTTAAATCAATTTACTAGAGAAACAGGAACATGTTTTATAGTTAAATAAATCTGCAA
>NW_011888927.1:2689400-2715954 GCF_000151845.1 Pteropus vampyrus | reverse complement strand
ACTGCATCTCCTCTCTGTTCTCAGGCACAGCGGGCTGCTACTGTTTTTGCTCTTTCCCCTGACAGCCGAATGTTTAATGTCTTTCTCTCCTTTCCCTGTTCCATACGTTTGGTATCAACATCTCTTTCAGAAGCCAAGGAGGAAAAAGCTCTCGAAAACATTCACATACATACTAAATGATCTTCATCTGGGGTCTCCCAGAGTCCCTCTGATTTGGGAGTTTGCTGTTGGACGTGCTTTCTGTTTCTTTCGAGTTGCTCCTTCTTTCGTGTCATATTCATTTTCATTCCACACAAGACCCGGGGTTTGTGGCGGCCACAAAGCGCATGAACAATTCTAGACCTAATGGAATCCTCGTCTGATTAACTGCTGAGATCCGGGAGGTAATCTGGGAGCCGGGATTCCTGCTCTCAGGTCCTGGGCTACTAATAGCTTTCTAGAGGGTTTTGTTATTTTCATCAGAGCCTCAATTTCTCAGTCACCTTTTAATTTTTGAAAAATTTCATTATAAAGCTAAACCTCTGTCTGTGAAGCCTGTTAAGACCTTGGAAAGAAAAGTATTAGAAATTCTGTTTTTATTCAAATGGGTGAAAAATTGTCCGGCTTCTTGAAGAAATTTTGTTCACAGCCACTCAGGTTTGACTTTTAAAGGAAGGGTTGGATTTGAGTTTCCTCTTCCCCTCCCAACTGTGGTTCAGAGGTAAGAGCAAAATGTTAATTTCTTCTGGAAAATTTAATTCTAGTTAATGAGAATTAAATTTAAGATCAAGCATCAAATAGCTGTAGGATGCTGCTCTGCTATGTCTTGCTTTTTAAATCAATTTACTAGAGAAACAGGAACATGTTTTATAGTTAAATAAATCTGCAAAATTAAGGTCTCTCTAACGGGTGTATAAAGTTGATGTTAAATCTAAAAATTCATTTCAAAAATGGATCAGACCCACTTGACATGCAGAGGTGAGGGGACAGTGCAGGGAAGGGCATTAAAATAGATAATAAATAATTTCAGCATTTGCTCAATTTAGAAATTCTACCTCACTGGCACATGTATCACTGAAGCCACTACAGTTAACATTCTGTCAATGTTTCCATCATGAATAAGGCTCAGTGTTGAAAGCTTTATAATTTGGTTATAAAAAATTGCTTTCTACTAAAATTTGACAGGATAAACAAGATCCAATTGTCCCAGAGAGGGAGATTGTTTTAAAAACATTTGGAGGGAATAAATAAAGATTAACATATTATGAAATGAGAATCAAAAGTTTTATATCATATTCTTTTAGTGGTCTAAATAGTGACATGTTTAGATAAATCCAAAATAAAATTTTAGAAAGAATTCACTTATCCACTGGTAACTGCTGAATAAACGCATTTCCAGTGCCCTTCTCCCACCCCCAGCATTCGGGGGCATCTTAGCTTATATTTAGCAATACAGAGAAATATAGACTATGATTTATAGGCTTACACACACACACACACACACACGCACACGCGCACACACACACACACGCACACGCACACGCACACACACGCACGCTATGGATAAAAAGATGGTGAGGCTTCCCCCCCTCCCCTTGCTCTAACCTGATTTTGCTTTTTGTTGTTTGTTTTTTTTTCCCCAAACATTTTAAGTAATTAATACCAAGGTCCTAGGTTACCAATTGTCACTCAGCCTAAAAGTAAATCCCTAGTTTACTAGATTTAGCTAAAATAATATTAGCATAGAAAACTTTTAAATAAATGACTGGGCAGCAGGAGCCCAGGAATCTAACTGGGGTCCTATCATTTAATCTCTGTGGAGACTTTAGTTTTCTCAAGTGCACAATGTGACTGTTGACATTTTAGTTCTTTGTTCCTATTAGCATGATTTTGTCATTTTAGGTGGTAAGGGGGTGAAGGTTCAGAGTTCCCTCATAACACTTTGCAAATGCCTTCTGTTAAATTGACCGAACCTGTGACTTTCAAAATGATTTGGAGGAGGGATTTTCTCTCTTAGAGCCCCCAAGCTTTATAGGGAATGCTTTGGGTTTCAGTCACATGTATAGCTATAATGATTGGAAAATAACACTGCCTGTGTAAATTGTATATTTTATAAAGCACTTCTGAATATACAATCTTGTTCAATTCTCACAAAGCACCTAGAATATAGGCATTGTCTCCATTATAGAGACAAAAAAAAAAAAACCCAGATGCGCTAGATTCAATTATTTTGTTAAAGTGGTAAGTGCTGGGGCATTCTGGAACTCAATTTGGTCCTCTTTTAGTAACTTATTTCTGCTCCCTCACTTTAATTTCACTGAGGAGAGCTCTTTTGAAAGTCAATGGAACTTTTTAAAAAATATCTAAAGGCACGAGAGGACACATCTCTATATGTGTGCATGTTCATATGCGAACAGGTGCTTTTATTTTTGTCCTGTGGCTATGATATTCTTTTAAGAGGCAGCAACACATCCTTGTGCTCCACCTCTGCAGCTCAGCCCCAATCAACATTGAGATGTTTGAATTAACGTTCAGCTACAGGCCTGTTTAATTCTAGCTACCAGGAGGCTTGTACCGCCTCTCCAAAGTAGCCTAGAAATACAGAAGCTCTCAAATCCTTATAGGTGAGTGAGCCTTTTTGCCATTACTTAGGCCCAGAGTTTCATTCTCAGAAGAAGAAACAAAAATCCCCCAAACCTGAGAATTCACCCAGCTGACTGGTGGAAGAGCTGGGACCAGAACCTGTCTCCAGTGTTGAACCTAATGTCATTCCTATGACTCCACAACAATCTTGCTGTCTTCACTGAAGAGTCCAATCAGACCTTTGCAGAGAGAGCCATGGAGGCTCTCTTTAAATGAGCAGAGTAAGTACTCTTTTAAGCCCTAGCTAGGATACCTGAGACAGGTACATACGGTTGTGCTTTATGAAGCTGTCTCTACTCAGTCCTTCACACACTATATGCATTCATCTCCCACGAGCACCCCTCAATTTTCCTTAGCATCATTCCCCTTTATCCCCAAGTTTTACACTTTTCTCTGTTTTCTTCCATCCCACTCCCAACTTATACACATATGTGACATAATGACCACTTACCGACATTTGCAAATCTTACTTAGTTCTTTAAGCTTATATACATATAATTCTCAATGCTCTGATCTCTAAAACATGAAAGAAATTCAACCTTTAATTCAAAACAGCTGATTAAGGGTTCCTAGTGTTCAGAACAAACAACAAAAAAAAGTTCTCTGTTTCATCTATGGTACCCAAACTGACAAAAAAGATGGGTTACATGACTTGCTCAGATTACAGTAGGACAAAGAGGGGAATGGAGTAGGGGAATAGAATGGAGGAATGGAGACCGAAGAGCCATCTTTCTAGTGTGAATAAAGCACTATCCAGAATGCAAGATAGGCCTCAATATTTCTAGTCAAATATTCAAGGTCTTGACTTTAGAGAGAAACAAAAAAGAACAATACATTCCCTTACCAGAAATATTCAGCAGTTTTGCATCATAAATCAGTTGTTAGAAAACCAGAAAAACCTAGCTATTATCCTCTCTTATTACAACAGCAACCACAGTAGTGCAGCGAAACTGACATTTTGGTCTTCTCTGGGGGGCAAGACCAGACCTGCTGGGAATGGTACCCACAGTGGACAACATTCTGGTTTTGCTTCTTAAATCCATTATTATTCAGAACCTGCTGTAATCCAGATAACATCTCTTGTTTCAGAAAGGTATCACTTGCCTTTGTGATTTTGTCTACACTTCGATAAACAGAATTCAAAGATTCTGAGGAATTAAAGAAGATCTTGGGATCAGGCAAGTAAATTGAAGAAAATAAGTGAAGTGTTGATTACATATACTCATTCAAAATACAGGCTATTAGGCAGCACACATGCAACATATGAAATATCCACTGGACAGAGAAATCTCAATGCCATCTTAACATCCTTGAGTCCCTGAGTTGCACTGCATTTACCAAGCGCTCTCTGGGAAAACAACGTGGATAGGGTGACTAATAGAAGGAACAGAGTTTATTTCTTACCTTCAGAATCTAGATCACTCCCAGGAAATTCACCATAATGGAGCCCCTGGCAATTGGGACCATATAGCCTATGACCTGAACTTTCGGTCAGGAAAATGCAATAGAAAAAATAAGGAATGGCTTCCGTTGGCTTGTGGGCCTGTGGTAAAACTACACTATGCATCTCTATGAGATGAAAACTCAGTTTGGGTATTGTAGTTACTCAGGACATATACCCTAGGAGTTTTTTAATAGTTGCAATTAAGTAACTTAATGATGTTCACTTCTTCTGAAGCAGAAGCCACTTTGTATATTGAGGTACACAGGTGATCTCTATCTGTCACTCTTCCTCTTTTACAAAGACCAGCTTTAAGGCTAAATGTGTTTGTTTGAAATGCCTTCTCCCCCGCCCCCCCAAGTCACCAGGCCTGCTCACTGTAACCAGTAATTTAGAAACAATAAGAACACTTTTCAGTAGAATTATAATGCGGTTGTCTGATACCCAGAATGCCCCCCTTGTCAAAGCTTCACTTATAATCAACATGAGAAATGAAGGGTGAGTTGGCAGTGGCCTTGGAGAAAGGGGTGGGTAAAAGGGTGAGTTTGTGCCACATCAGTGCCTGTCTGATGGAACTTTATTTTTTCCCCCTTGAACACATCAATACAGAATCATTCTAATCTGGGCACTCCACTCCCCCACAACCCCCCAGCTTGGATTGCTGTCACCTTTCCTGGCACAAGAAATCAGTAACAGATGCGCCAGGCCTTGAGTAAGAAAACAGAGATCATCGGGTACTTTGTAATATGCTCAAAACTTATCCCAGAGCTTACGTACAATTAAATTAAACTATGTCGGGATTCATGCTTCGGCAGAGTCCAACATATTGGAAAATTCCATATTTTGGTTTTAATAAGTAAAATTTTAAAATGTCTCTTCAACTAACTCACAATGGCTAGATTTATTCTATATCTATTATTACTGATTAAACCTCATAGCATTGATTACTGCTATTTCAATAAAATATATATTAAGTTGAGACAAAAGCACTCAGATTTTTATCTGCAGAGGTCTGAAGGTTGTTTTTTCTTTAAGTGTCTTTCATTAGATATACGAAGGACACCCCTACTTAGATTATGAGAGACCAAGTGCTGGGAGAAGCTGGAAGCTGTCAGCAGGTGTTAGGTTACTCTTGTACAACAAGGTTTATTCCCACCTGGAGTGCTGCATGCAGTTCTGGTCACATCTCAAGAAATACAAAACAGACTGTAAATTTATCCATAGAGAGATATGGAAAATAATCCTGGGTTTTAAGGGGTTTCTCTGTTGAGATTAAACTGTAAAAGTAGCACATTTCTCTCTGGATAGATGAAGGCTGATCAAAGTTAAATCATGAAAGGTGTCAATACCAATTTATCTAAGCTCTGATTACCAGATCAATGAAAAGAATAGTTTAAATCAAGTAAAAAGAAGTTCAAGTTTCATAGTATTCTTAAAAACTTTGTTATCTCCACTACTGGAGAAACCAATCTACTCAGAGTTAGATGGGATCACAGATGTAAATTTTAATTGGTTGTGAGGGGAAGATGGGGTTATCTGGGGAAATGTCTTTTAAATTTTCTTATGTGATCTCATGAAGCTGGTCATAACCCCTGGCACCTCTATCTACTGGAGATGCATAAAAGGTCTAACCCAAGATAGTAGCCCCTTTATTCCTATGACTTTGAGGAGAAAGGAAGAATCTCATAATTTCACTGAGCTTTCAGGCTACTGTGGTAAGGAGGCTTTTGGGCTCACTTTTTCTAGCAGAAATAGAAATCGTCACAATACATCATGTGTCACAGTATTGTTACTTTGGCTATTATTTCTCTCAAAAAAAGGAATGATGCTCAGATCTGAAAAAAATCTCGTAGTAATATCTTCTATATAAATGCAAGAAATGTAGAAAAATGCATAAGTAAAGAGCCAAAATAAAATAAAATCTTTGGTGCCATTTTCTTTGCCTTGGTCACTGGAAGCCTCTGGATCATTAATGTGAATTAAAAACAGCAAAGGTTAAAGTGCATTGTAAGGCATGTTAGAATAACATAAGCCTTGCTCTTTGATTGCCCTTTAGGGTATTTTGGCAAATGGAGCATTCAGGGCCTATCCTAAGGGGACAGAAAGGCAGTAATTCCGAATTTCTCCATTAAAGATCGCTTTGGCTGCTGCCACTGCCATGGGAGACAAGTGGCAGTGTCCCGGGGTCTAGCCAGTCCCAGCGCTCTCCAGCCAGTGCCTAGGCTTTTGAGGATGTGGAAAAATTGAACGTAAATGTCATCATGGCTTCCCCTTCTTGAGGTCCCGCTGGATATTACACCAAAAAAGAACCCAGGATTGGTCATTGTCCCTATAGCTATTCAGGCTCACAAGCTGAGGGGAAAACACAACTTTTAATGACTTGTCTAGTTCTTGGAAGAGCCCAATGCCCACTTCCTCCCCTGAAAGAAAGACGCTCTTTCTAACACAAAGACCATGAGTAAATGAGAAGGGAAACAGATAAAGAGTGGGAGATTAGGAGGAAAGCAATTTGTCCATCTTTCCCCCACCATCCTAAGGAGGAAAGGGAAGTATATTTAAACAAGTGAAACCAAAAGAAACAATTTTATTTTTTCCTTTGGCTTTGAATTTTGTGATGTCATTTGGCATGGAACTGGTACCCTGCGCCCCATGAATTAAGGATTTTATTTTATGAAGATATCGGTAGAGGCTCTGAATGTCTTATTTTAGAAAAGTTATAAAACTTGGTTTCATCAGAATTAGAGTCCCTCTTACTCTCAAACAGCTGACCCAATTCCCTCGCCATTCCAGTGGGCTGCCTCTCAGTTATATGAAGTTGGAAACCGAGGCCTCTTTTGACAATTGCTAGGGAGCGGGGGAGGGGAAGTGGTCCATAAAAAGATTTTTTTTCTCCCCTAAATGTTAACTAAAAGTACCTTATCTCTGCCGCTGCCCTAACTACCTCACTAATTCTGGTAGCAAAGTCATGCTGTTAAGAAAATAGCTGATTTAAACAAAGCAGGAGTATTTTTAGAACAATAAAAAAAACTATTCATGATATCTAATTATGCAAACTGTGAGCAAGAAGATGCTAGTCTTGCATTAGCTGAGACTTGACTCTTGTTATAATTTGCTCTTTTTTTCGCAGCAGAAAGCGGTTCTTTTTTGTCGCTGTACTGCCTTAGCGTGGCTTGGTGCTTTTGGCAGACACAGTGCAGGTCACCGCAAAGTGTCTCTGTTGCTGAGGTAGACTGCAGTTAGGGAGCGTGGCAGGATAATGCATTGTAATGCAGATTACGGTGGTTTGCTGCTGCGTGATTCACAGATATGATTGCATCTAATTTCAGAAATAAGTGGAACCGTCTGCTCTTTTGTGTCAGCTGGAAAGCTGTTCGACAGCATTCAAATGACTGCTGCCTTTGCCACCTAGAAAGAGAGAAAAGACACCCACCCATATCACAGCAGTAACTTTCCTCATTGTACCCCTCAAATTCAGCACCATATTGGTTGTTATAATTGTAGTTTTTTTTTTATCTTTCTTCTGAAAAACAGTATGGTCTGCTGTTTTGCGGGGGAGTGAGTATATTTCGTTTTATTAAATTTTCTCATCTCTTCCTCTTGGAAAGGGACCGTGCTAACTGTGCATTTCCCCCACTCTTTCCTGTGGGTCTGTAAGGATGCTCTTCTGAAGCTGTGAAGAAAACATCTTGCGTAAACCCTCCAGTGAAAAGTTCCAAAGGAGTGACTTTGCATCTCGATATTTGGTCACTCTTTGGAGGTCTGTGGATAACTAGAGACTTTGCAACTGAGAAATAATCACGCTTTTGATTATTAGTCAGATTCATTTAGGTTGGTGACTTTTATCGATCTGTAGGTTTTTGTTTAACTTTTTAGCTCCCTAGACTCTACTTCTAAGGGAGGTGGTTCTCCGAAAGCAGACGAATCATGCACGCACTTTTCCTCTTCTTTGACCACACACAGTCCTCTCCCCTTCATGAAATCAGCCTCCCCAGTTTGAGTTTGCATCCCCCTAATTATGTGCTTTCTCAAATGTTTGTTTTCCATTGCTCTAACTTTGGTTTTGCATATCACTCTAAAAAAGCCCACAGAAACAAGTTAACTATACTTTTCATTCCAAACAGAATTTAAACCTAGGTAACAAACCCTTTGGCAGGAAAACAGTGGGATTTCCCAATGAGCCACATGAACGCAGAAGATGTCGGAAGCCAGCAAAGTCACTAGGGACCCACGGAGCACAGAGGTTAACATGAGGGGACATCAACCAAAGGTCTGTGGAGAAGCGATTTAACGACTTAACACGGACACAATTTAGTTTGGACTCTTTATTTGACAAAACCAATGATAGGCATCTTTCCTATCTTATTTGACACTTTGACAAATCTAAAGCTGCTTATAAGCTCAAGATTAAGGATGTGGAAGCCGAAGGGAAACTTTTTAAACAGGGGCACCTCCTTCAGCCTGACTCACTCTTCATAGAGGCTAATCTTATTTCCCCAAGCTGGGAGTTTTATGATGGTAGGCCTTTATTTGACCCGCACTAAATATGAATCTATGTAACAATGAGCTCTTGTAAGTGAAGTTATTGTGTGACTATTTTCTAGTATGATGTTTAGGCATTATCCTGTATCTGGTTTTTAAGATTTATTTAGTGACATGTCGTTTGGGTAGATGAGAGTATAACATAGTACAATTCACATAAAATTCTACCAGATTTTTTTTTGATGCAGTTGTTCATGCTGTAAACTCTGAAATTGTCTGATGCCTGGGTCATTTGTACAACCGTCTTCACTGATCTCCACAGCAAAGAACAAAAGGACTGAGGCTGTGGAGCTGAGCCAGAACTTTTGGTAGTATGTCATGAGAGATTCCTAGCCCAGCATGATGACTTATCAGAAAGCTCCTGACAGCATTCTGAGTGGCCAGGATGGAAGGCCCAGGACCCCTCTGCACTCGCATTCCAGGCTCTCTACTGTGGGAACAACACAATTATTCCACTGATGCATAGCAGGGAGAAGCAGCTTATTTGGGAAAAACAGACTTTTCAAAGAACGGAGGATTTGGTTCCCTTTATATTTTGAAACTAATTATAATAGTAAAATATCTGTTTCTCTGATTATACTTCAAAGGAGAACACTATAATCTAGTAGTTGGAGAAGGGTGTAACTGCCACAAGACACCTTCTCCCCACTTCACTTTGTAGATCCACCTAGTTTGAGGCATAGAGCAAGGAGAAAAGCCGTATGGCCAGGGGGGTGGGGAAAAAATCAGTTCCTGCATTGCAGATCCTTAATTTCATTTTTAAAAAAGCATAAACTAACGCTTTCTGTAGACACAATATAAAAATCGATTCTGTATTAACCCAGTGATATGGCTTTACTGCGATGCGGAGGTAGAGCCAAGAAGGTAAATGGGACAAGAAACGATGGCACTTTGAATTGGGAGCTAAGAAACTTGGGTTCCCTGCTGGCACCAGTTACCCAGGGAAGGCCTGAATTATACCGTCTGTAAAGTGGGCATTTATTCCACCGTCCTTCACAGAATTATGAAAATTAAGGAGTGTCTCTAAAAGTGCTTAAGTAGATTTTAACCTACGGCACACCATTGGGCCCAGCACACGCAGCTGGGATTTAAAAGTGGAACGGACACCAGAAAGGCCATTCTAGTGGGACAGGGTCTGCGATTCCACGGCAACCCTCAGAGGATTGATAAGAACGTTATAACCTGTAGAAGTGCACTTTGTCGCTGACTCCAATAAAATTGCCCATGTTGCAAAGGACAGAGGACACTTTCTGTGGGACACATAGAGCAGGAGGATGGACATGTGTGCCCTTGTCTCCTTCCTTGCTACACGGAGGGGCAGCCTTCTTATGAGCATGGCCAGGCCTGAGCCTGCATGCACAAGAGCATCCTCACATGAAGCGAGGTGTTTCCCTCCATACATGACAGAGAAATAGCGCAGCTATTAGCGAAGACTTCAGTTCATGCACAATCTTTTTATCTGATCGGAAGAAGCCCTTTTTTAAAAAAATTTCAAGTCGTGTTCTTAATCCAATCCTATAGAACACACACCCCCACACCACATTTCTGCCACCACCGTTTTCTTCCAAAAATTAGTGGAATGAGAAGGAAAGGAGGATTGAGCTATTTTACAAAATGCAGAGATCGGGGGAGATAGCACAATAATAACAAGATAAAAGAGGAGCAGAGCCACAAACACAACACACGGCTAAGTAGCGAGGGGCTGTCATCTCTGCTGTTTTAGTCTGGGGGAACACTGGAAGAGAGAGGCCCACAGGCCACTTTCTTCATTCCCACTCCCTGCAAGCTCCTGACTCTACCCAGGCAGTTGCATGAGTTCTCCAGTATACCTCCATCCTGTCTTTACATGCTAGGGCTCCTGGGAGAAGTGGGGGCAGGAGACCACTTCTGAGTTGACACTTCCCTGCCTCCTCCTGTGCCTGGCTGAGACCACATGCCAGAGTCACTTAGGAAAAGAGATGATGATCCCCTGTCATTGTTTTTGAGTAATAAATGGGCAATTACCAAGTTCTTCTGGAAACTCCTGTCTTCTCAGAGCCCTAATGGAGCATTTGATTCCGAGTATTGGGAACGTAAATAGCAGTGAGGGCGCCCACATATTTCAAAGGCTGTAGAAATTATATTGCACAACTCAAACCACCAGAAGTTAAATAGCCTTCTGAAAGGATACTGCTGGGATATTTTTCATCACTTTTACAATATTTTTTTTCCTTGCTGTCATTTAAAATAGGTCCTTGGAAACTTGAAACTTAAATCTGTTTCCTTACCAAAAGTTTTCCTTTCAGCATGCACACACACACATATAACTGCTTTGTTATTTTAGGATCACTCATGGACTGGTGGCACTGATTTTTTTTTTAATCAAAAAAACACATAAAAGCTTTCTCTCCACATATTTTCCCCACACACGCTGCGTTTCACAATGGTAAATTAAAGCCACGTAGACAAAAAAAAAAAAAAGAAGAAGAAAAGAAAAGTAAAAGAAAGATATCCTCATTTACTATATAGAAACAAAGGTGATGGGTATGGGCCTCTTTCCAGATAAGTATCCATTATCATTATTTCAATTTTTTTTTTTGGTATTTTTTAAAAATTTAATTTTGTAAACCAAACACACCAAAAATAATTATATTAGGTGCAAGGTTTATGAAATGTTTATAGCTAGAGCTCATAGCAAAAACAACCTTCACACTCTTTGAATAAGAAGGCCAGCAAGTAAATCTGATTTTCATAATAGCTTAGATTCACATACATTGGTGAAAGTCTATGAAAATATGCTTTGTATTAGCTCTAACTTTATATTCAGTGTTTCTTTTAAAAATTTAATTGCATTTCTCATTGTTTCTATTGCATTCTTATAACACAATTTGTGTTCCCTTTGGTAGCTAAAATTACACCTGTAACTGTCCAAAACTATTAGTAAAGTCAGCTTAGCCTGTGGGATAAAGTATCTGTCTTGTATTTCAGACAGATTGTGTTCCAACACCATTGTGGTCAGGTTTTTATTAAAAATTCTTCATATTTCTTTTCTCTCAGTGCCAAACAGATCGCTACATTTTCAACACTTAATCATCTTCATCATCTAAAAATATTTCCACATTAAATGAAAATATTTAAACTTCTTTTTGATGCAGCAAAACTTAGAACACTGTACGAAGTCTGGTTTTCATAAAGTTTTGCAAAAGGGTAGTGTGCGTATAGGAGCAACTCTGTTCTATTGTAAATAACTGACAAGGCCAACTCCAGGAGAAATGCGATGGTTAGCAGTGGAATGATTCTTTCTCTGAGATTTCAGGTGGGGCTACTTCAGCAGGGAAGTTTGTTCCCTTTTTCTGAGAAATGTCTTTGAAGTTAGCACTGCCGATGTAGAATTGTGGCTGCCCTAAGTAAAGATACTTCCCCCAGTGTCAAGGAACCTTTCAAGCTCATTCATGAGAGGGAGGAAGTGCACCAAGATTTTGACCTCTTTCCCACATGGTACCAAGCAAAATCCTTAATTACTTGCTGCTGTTAACAATTAGGGTTGAATCAGTAGAACAGAAACCTGTCTGAGCATTTAAAACAAAAATTTTAATACAGGGCATCAGTTACGCTGGTGCTACAAGAGGACATTATGCCAATGAGGGGCAGCTAGGAAACCCCGAGATTAGCAACAGCAGAAAGGCATGGCCTCTCCTAGGTTGAAAAGACAGAGGAGGAGGTGAAGTTACAGCCAGGCAGGCAGGAGATAGTCACTGGCTGAGACATCACCTGAGGCAGAAAGGGAGCAGATAGCCTGGCTCCTGGACCAGAGCTGGAAAGGCCCTCACCTGGGTCTGCATTTCCACACGTCAGGGCCCCTCACAGCCTCCTCCAGTAGTGAGCTCCCCACCCTCGCCACAGAGTGAGAATATTTGAGATTACAGGGAGATACCTTTGGTCTCAAGGCCTATGCACCTGCTTCTATGCCACATTGGGACTCTGTCCCAATGGCTGAGCCCAAGCCCAGGGACTGTGAGGGCCTCTGGCTCCCACTTGCAGTGGGCCACACCTCCAGGATGCATTCTAGGAGGCCAACAGCCCAGAGGTGGCTGAAAACAACTATATGAGATAAAGCGAATGGAGCTTGGACATATGATCAGGGATGTCTGCATATATGTGTGAAAGATCACAAGAAGTGAATAGCAGGCCAGAGGCCAGGCCAAAGTGAGGGCCAGGGCTGGGGTGGAGATAGGGGTGTGGACCAAGGCCAACTCTTCCTGTGCCACCATGTCCAGGCATGGAAGACCTGGAGTCCAAGAATTTTAACTCCAACTAGCCTTCAAATTTAATGTGCAGGTATAGTTGATGAGGTCGGAGGAGAGAATGTGTTTTGTTTAACAGTTTGTTAGCTTGCTTTATAACTCTTTATATTAAGACATATGGTATGGGGGCCTCCACTTGACCTTTTTTTGCCTTGTCTGTAAATGTTAGAGGTGGACCTAGGGAAGGAAGTTGTATCTTGGCTTCTTCTTTTCTCTCTCTTTACAATCTCTGCCCAGTGACGGTCACTTCTAACCCTGATGATACAGACTCCCTCCAATAAAGAGCAGAACAGAGAAGGGTGAGGAAAGGACCTGAGAGCAAATAGACTCAGGGCTGGGACATCCCCCTCCCCCCCGACTCAGGGCTGGGACATCCCCCTCCCCCCCCCCCCCCCCCCCCCCCCCCCCCCCCCGTGTGGGCTGAGAGACTCCCAGGCCAAAACTGCCTGTCCCTTTTATGCTAGGTTATAAGTCTATTATTTAAAGCAAGGTTTAAATTTATGTCTCACTCAGTTTTTTCCTTTCTCAGCTTTTTCTCTTCCTTCCTTCTTCCCAACCTCCTTTAAAGTGCAAAAACGCCTGTGAGGGGTGGCAGATTAAATCCCTAGCACTTTAATGTGAATGAATCTGTTAAATATTTTTCTAGGTCTGGAAAGCTTGAGGGAACAGGCTGTTTATGAAGGCATAGGAAGGAGTAGAATGACCATCTGGTGACTTTCTGCTAAAGTCATTTTGTAAAAATATGCAAATTATAAGGTACAAATAGTCAATGACAATATCAGCTCTGGGAAGCAAATGGGACATTAGTTAAGATTAAAACCAAGCTGGACTTCAGTCCAAGTTCTGATATACCTATGTGACTGAGCAAATATATTTAACATCTCTGTGCCTCAGTGTTCTCATCTGTAAAATAGGGATGATAAAAAAAAAAAAAAAAAGAACCTTTCAGGGTTGGAGGGAAATAAAGTGAGCTAGGTATGTAAGGTACTTGGCACAGTGCCTGCCTAACACATAGCAATCCTCAATACCAACTATTTAGATTGTGTTATAGGCTGAATAATGACTCCAAAGATGCCCATGTCCTAATCCCCAGGAACTGTGAATACGTTACCTTAAATGGTAAAAGGAATGTTGCAGATGTGATTAAGTTAAGGTTTTGAGATGGGGAGATTATCTTGGATATGTGGGTCGACCCAGTGTAATCACAAGGGTCCTTATATGAGGGGTCAGATAGAAGGGTCAGTTAGTATTAGCAAACATGACAATGGAAACAAGAGGTTGGAGTGAGGCAAGGAAGGAGCCACAGGCCAAGGCATGCAGGCAGCTTCTAGAACCTGAAAATGGCCAGAAAACTGACCCTTCCCTGAAGCTTCTAGAAGGAACCGAGTCCCACTGAAACCTTGATTTTAGACTTTGATCTCCAGACAATGAGAGAATAAATTTGTGCTGTTTTAAGCGAGTAAGTGTGTGGTAATTTGTTGTCTTTAGCAGCAAGAGGATACTAATACAGATGGTCTGGAAGTAGGTGGGTGCATAAAGGACTTAGACATGTGCCTGGGAAAAGGGAAAATTCAGTTGGTTTTATTTTAAACCTCTAAATCTGGGAACAAGTTAAGAATGGCAGAGAGAGAGAAATTTATGTGGTACAAGTCCTAAGATGACAAAGAATTTCCCTGTACATAAGTGTTCAAGAAACGGATATTCTCTAATAACAAAACCCAATTATAGGAGATTTAGGGTGAGATCCAGCTTTCTTTTCTCAGTGGATAATCTTTGGTATAAACGTCTTCTGTGGGTCCCCTCTATGGATGTACATAGGAGCAGTGAGTAACAGGAGACTGGCAGCCTGGGGGAGAAAGATTTCAAAAGGCTGCTAACTCACCCAGGCTAACATAATATTTTGCATATTTTGTGGTAGGAGATAAAAAAAATTTTAATAGATTTGATTTTTCCCTTATTTTATTCTTCTGTGGAATTTAAAGCTTCTTGTCTTTAATTCAACATCCATCTAGCAATCACATATTCAATACCTACTCTGAGACCCGTGCTGGGCAAAATGCAGGGAGACAGAGATGAATGACAAAGGAAACAGCATGAGGAGAAAACTTACAGCCCAGGGGAAGAGGCAGATGAGTAACATGTAATTACAATAAAATATGATATGAACTGCAATATACAAACGAACATAGTACTCACTTTAAGAAGTCAAGAAATAATTCTAAGCAGAAGCACTTTATCCAGGAAGTGGAAATTTACCAAGTGAAAAGTGCTGGGGAGAAAACATGTGCCAAGTAACAAAGTCTTGAAGTGTATGATGTGTTCAAAGAAGAGTTAGAATTAGAAATGAGTTAGGGAAAGAGGAAAGTTAAAAATAGAAAGCTAGTAAGGGTCAGATTATGAAAGGTCTTATCTGCCATACCATGAAGGCTAGATAGAGCAGCAGAAATAGAAGAAGCTGAAGAGGAGATGGATCTTTGTTTGACTCTTCGTTTGACTCTTAGGTCTGATTTTGCCACTCATTAGCTGTGTGATATTGGGCTAATTATTTAACCTCAGTTTTCTCATTTATAAAAGACAAATGGCCAATAAACACATGGAGAGCTCTTCCTCTGTGAAAATATAATTTAAACAATGAGATTTCTCTGCCCTCAACCCAATAGGATGACAAAAGTTAAAATGATTGAAAAGATTTGATGAGGGAAATGGACACTCTTCAACATTTCTGGTGGGACTGTAAATCATTGCGACTTATTTGGAAATACCTAGATTTTTAAAACATTTCGCTAGATTTCCTACACTTCACCCCAGTTACTGCACTATCTCTCATGGTTTTCCTTCCCTACACCCACACTTCTGAAATATCTCCTTTATACATAAATTCTCCTTCATTTATCCTAATTTGAACATGCCAGGAAACTGTCTCATGGACACTGACTGAATCAGTCCATAAAGCACGTGGCCACATGATAGATTCTTAGTACATTCAGATCTGAAGAACTAAGCCTTCTTCCACTAAGGATCTTGGGCTACGTTTTGAACCTTACTGGGAATTCCCGAGTTTCTTCACACAAGAGACTGGCTTGATCTGCTTTGCTGTTTGGAATGATGACTCTGATGGCAAGAAAAAAGGACTTTCAGATGGAAGAGGAAGAAAGGAGAGTGACTTAACCATTGGGCCAGGATCTGAAGATCTTCCTGAGGGAGTCTCTTAGGATATGATGTGTGCTTGGTATGGTGTGGAACAGTTAGGGGTGTCTCTTGGTTCTGTGGCTCAAAAGAATGGTGAATAACTTCACTCTTAATTGAAAATGGGAATCAGGAAGAAGAGGAAGAAGGAAGAAATGCAGAGGCAGAAATCTTAAGGAGCAGATAGGGGCTCACTGTTTTTCTCTCGCCTTTTATTACTTTGTGAGAAGAGGAAAATGAGGGGGAGGATGTGAGAAGAAAACAAATAGACAACAGCAAACTCAAAGAATTGCGGTGAGGGAATGCAGAGAGGAGACCAGACGTACAGCCTCCTGTCACTGCACGTGAATGTCCCCTATTTCTGTGCGTTGATGACGACGAAACCACACAGCCAGCCCGGGCTCCTCTCCTGAGATTCAGCTACATACTAAACACTTCCACTCAGATGTCTCAAAGGCACCTCAAATTCAAAATGTCCTACCCTGAGCTCATCCCATACCCCCAAACTTGGTTCACCTCTGTGTTTCCAGAGTGGTTAACAGCACCAACATCCATCCAGGACAACATCCTATGTCCGGGCCAGGAACATAGGAGCGATTTTGACACTCCACCCACCCTGTTCACACTAGTCAATTACTAAGTCATCTTGATTCTATCTCCTAAACATCTTTGACAACTCTCACTTCCCTCTACTCCTCCTTGCATATCCTAGTTTGGCCTCTAGAACCTCTCTATTGAACCATTGCTATAGCCTCTAACTAATACCTTCACTTTGTTCCCTTTGAGTCCATGTTTCACATTGCTGTCAGAATGATCCATCTAAAAGGAAAATGGTAGTATTCATTACCTAACTGAATGCTTCGATGGCTTCCCTTTGTCCTAGCCTAAAGACTAAACTTTCTTAGCGCCAACAATTGTTCATCTCCAGCCTCATAAAGCAATTAATAATGAAGACTCTGCTGCCAGACTGCTGCACTCCGATCCTGTCTGCGCTTCCTAGGTGTGTGATCCTGTGGCCTTGATCTCCCCATCTTTAAAATGGGGATAATAATAGCAGTGATTTCTCAATTGTTCTGAGACGCATATTATACTCAGTCAATGTTGGCTATTATGTCTCCAGCTTCATTTGTCACCACCTTTCTTTCCTCTGCATGAGTCACACTGAACTCTTTTCTGTTTTCTCAACTGAACCCTTGGGTATACCATTTCCTCTACCTATACACCCACTATCTTCTCTTAATCTTTTATTCTTCATTAAGAGCTTATATGACTTTTCTTCCTCTTCCCAGATTAAAAGCTCTGCTAGAAGGTCCCCCTTTCCATCCTAGTACACACTAGACCCTTATTAAATAACTAATGGTGGAATGAATGAATTGCATTTATCACACTTTATGGAAATTTCTTTTTTCATACATTCCCTCACTGTAGGACACAATGTGTATACAGGTTATCTTGTTTGCTGTAGAATCCTGGTATCCAATAGAGGAAATGGCACATAGTAGGAGTTAAGTAAGTACGTGTTGAAGGAATGAATACATTTGCCATCCTAGATAAGTACATACTTTTGAAATCTACTTATACACTCAAATAGATCTATTATGAATCATAAAATTTTGCAAATTTTGCCAATTTACATTAGAGTTCTTTTTAATTTCATCATGTTCTCTCCAAGTTACTTACTCTTCCAATACTGATCCTTTAATTATCATATGTGTTGGATGAGTTTGAACTCTAGGGATTTCTTTACTCTATATTATGTAGCAAAATGGTTTTTTTGTTTGCTTGTTTGTTTGTTTTTGGTGAACTTTAGACCTCTTTGATTTTGCCATTTGATTAGATTATAGCAGTTTTTTTTTTTTTTTTAGAGGTGCAGTTGTCTCTCCTTATCCACAGTTCTGCTTTCCATGATTTTAGTTACCCACAGTCAACTGAGGCCTGGAAATGTTAAATGGAAAATTCTAGAAATAAACAATTCATAAGTTTTAAATTGCCCCCATTCTGACCATGATGAAATCTCTTGCTGTCCTGCTCCATCCTGCCTGGGACATGAATCATCCCTTTGTCCAGCATATCCACACTTTATAGTCTACCTACCTATTAGTCATTAGTAGCTGTCTCAGTTATCAGAGAGAGAGTGACCACATTCGCATAACTTTTATTATGAATATTGTCATAATGGTTCTATTTTATTAGTTGTATTGTTATTAACCTTTTATTGTGCCTAATTTATAAATTAAACTTGATCATAGGTATGTACGAATAGGAAAATACATAGTAGAAATATGGTTTGGTACTATCTGTGGTTTCAGGCATCCACTGAGGGTTTTAGAAAGCATCCCCCCTCAGGTAAGGAGGGACTACTGCATGCAAAAGTGACAAGTTAAAAGCAAGCCATCAGTCCAACTTCTTTAATACCTAATTTCAAGTAAACAAAAATATTTGTTATTCCCTGTCCTTCAATCACTTTATTAATATTGGTGAAACTGCTGTTTAAGTAAACACGGTCTTTACTCTTACAGATAGCATGATACTTTTTATTGAATTTTAATAAAACATTGATTAACTGTAATCCAAACCCTCCATTATCTAGGATTTACTTTTTACTTTATACTTGAGGAAAGAGTCAAAAGACAAAGAAACAGGTCCATTTTAGCTAAAACAACAAGAAAATATTTATGTGATAGGTTCTGGGGTAAGTGCATATTAATGCAATAAAATGAACATTTTTTTAAGAATGAAGATTTAGCAATACACTACGTCACCAAATATTTGATTCTTTCTCTCCATTCTATGCAAGAGGGAGAAGAATGACATAATCTGTTTAGATTTTTCAATAAATACTGAACAAAAAGGCTTACTGGCTTGCTCCTCAGTTAAACAGAACACTTGATTTTACTTTAACTTCATGTATCTTGGCAAATTGTACTCTAATTATGTTTTTGTTATTACTTTGAATGACATTTTAATGAACAAATGCTTCTGACTTATTATAAGGTACCTCTCACCAAAGAAGCACTCATTACATACTGAATAAATAAATGAATGAACAAATAATGTGTGTTAAGTTTGATCTGGCCCCTTGGGTAAGACATTTTTTTAACCCAAGCCAATTCTGTAAATTTCATAAATGATATTGAAATAGGTGACACTAAATCAAGATGTTTGGAAGACTGATGGAGAGGGAAATAACTCAAAACCCTGAAAATAAAGCTGTTAAATATTATAAGCACAGCCATGCCTTGCTAAACTCATTTTTCAGGACAGAAAAGCAGATTGTGGAATTATTCACGCCAAAGTAATCCTTGCTTAATTTAATCATCGAACTAGGTTTCCTAATATGGATATTTTCTTAGACTTCAATTTGTTACATAGCTAACTTATTTTCTAATAGACTATGTTGGTAATAAGAAAATGAATTACATGCTCTTGGCAGGGAGATGACAAGTTAGATCTGAATTTATCCCACACAAACTTGGTACCCCCTTTTAAATTCAATAAGCTCGAGATACCTCTATAATATATCAGATCTAGATGCCAATTATGAACAGATGGTAAGCCTCTGAACCTCGAGTGCTGCCGCGAGCACAGGCCACACTGTGCTTTTACTGGGAACTGTCCACAGACAACATCAGGAAGAACACATGGTCCACCGAATTTTGAACAAAGACCACTTAGCTTCCTATTTTAGGACCTTCTAAATGTATAAATCCAGTTGGCTTAGCACAAGGAGGACCTAACATCCCAATAAATTTAGCACTCTGCCCGGGAGAGGACAGTGACATGATGAGTCAGCATGTTACTCCCAGGCTCTAAGTGATGAAATAGAAAAACAATGAAATAAAATGTCTGATACTTGAAAGACCTTTGGTCTTTCATGATCCACTGTCTCCAAACATGAACCAGGAGAAATTTTAAGCAAGAGAAGCAACAGTTACTATTTTATCAACGCTCCCATCACAGCAGGAGTTATTCGAAAATAATAGAGTCTTTCTATGATAGGAAACCTAATTATTATGAGCATTAAACGCTAAAAGATTGTCACCCTTCACACTGGCTGCAGATCGTTTGTCTCACTTGTCAAACATAAGTTCATTTTGGACACTGATTTCTTAAATTTCCGCTGACTTGGCAATCCGCAGCCACTTCTCACAAGCTCTGTAATATCTTAAAGACTTCACAGCTAAGCAGTTAGAAAGGATTTGGGGTTTAATTCAGCTCACTGACCTGTTTAAGAGAATAACGGAAATAAAACAATTTTCAGCTAAAGGACTGAGAAGGCCTCTCTCCTTCTGAAAGACTCTTTGTATCAATGCCATGAATCAAATGGTTTGTCTAAGTGGTTACTCTGTACCACCAGTGAAGGCCCAGCAATGTGGCAGTGAATCACATTTAATAACTTGTGGTTAGCTGTCATGAACACTTAATTTGATGTTGAACACAAACCCTGCAGGGGCAGAGGGGGCCAGGGAGGGGAGAGGGGTTAGGAGTGGGGGGCAGAGAAAGTTAAGATCTACTTGAGGTACTGCAGCTTTTTCTCCCCTTGAATCTGTGAAGGACAGAGGTGAGTCCTGTCTGCTGGTGTTGCTGCTGCTGCTTTGCAGTGAGGCAGGGAAGGGTATTTGCTTTGCTGGCAGTCACCACCCCCTTCAAGTGTTCCCGGGGTCCTATCCTCACCCGACTCGGCCCCGTCACGAAGGTTCACCCAGTGCTGCAAGAACATTGCAGTCTTTTCCAGAGTGGTGTTGGAGGGCTGTCAGGCTGGCTAGAAGAATTCAAAGTGTTCAGGGAACCCACAAAAGATTTCTTGCAGCTTTTCAACTGTCTGGCAGGCACTAGAAACCCCTCTTGTGTCAACTGCTAAACACTGCTGTCCCTGTGTCCTAGAAGGAATGCGTCAAAACTCAGGAATACCACAGCTTCACATGTTGGCCATGTGTGCTGGCGGCAGCAGGCTGCAGCCGCTTCAGACGTTTTAATTTGTCACTCAGGAAAGCAGATGTGTCAGGGAACCGGAGGACTTGAGAGGTGACCACAGCCAACTCCCCAGAGGGCTTACCCCACCAGGACCTCTGATGAGCCTCTTCCATCTGGCCCAGAAAGTGGTGAGAGCAGAGGGCAGGGACAGCATTTTTGCCACTGTGATTGGGGAGGAGGCCGCCTCCCACAGTGCCCCGGGAAGGAGAACTCGATCAGCCGGTGGCAAGGAGGCCCCACTGCCTATTGTACTCACATCAACAGCACCCTGCTCCTACACTCGTGTGTCACAATCTGTATCTCAGCACTGCAGAAATGTTACTTCATTAAACCTCAGTCCTCTCACAGTCGTTCTTAAGGCGACACAACCATTTCTCTTAGATTTCCCTAAATTGGTGTGAGAATCATTTAAATGCGTTTCAAATTCTACTTCGCAGTTACATGGTCCAGGAAGAAATTCTGATCATTTCAAACCACTCTAAGCTCAGGATCTGCTGCTGAGGAAGAAGGTGGAAATTGACATTGTTTTTCAAAATCAGTAGTCCTGTTTTCAAAGTGTAAGGGAGCAGTGAGTTTGTTTTCGGGTAGTGTCACTGATTTTAAAGGAAAGCAAACTAATACATTTAAATAAACACTAATTAAGTTGTAACACCTCTTAAAGCATGAAGCACCCCCTTGAGGTGCCAGGAACTTTGAGTAATTAGAGACTTTATCTTATTCCCACAACAGCTCACCTCCATCCATACCTACCCCTCACACACCATGACACCGCATGCATTGCCTGGCTTATTGTAACTGCTAAATAAATGTGTTGGACCAAATTTCTGCAAACTCAACTTACAAGGTGAATGTGAGAAATACAAATCTCTATCTTACATATTTTAACTTGTATTCCTTTGAAACAATAACAACAAAAAAAAATGCTTACATTAAAAAATAATCCAAACCCATGGAGTAAATGTAGCCAGCCTATAGCTACTTTATAAAACACACCTTAAAAAAAAGAGACGCTATCCATGAAATAAACACACACACACACACACACACGTGCTTGAAACGTCTGCATTTTAAAAATGTAGCAGGTACATTAAAATCAGAATTATGACACCAAGTTTCTATGAACAAATTGATCCCCATAGTAAAATTAAGAAAACAATCTTGAACAAATTAGAAAATCAGCATTAAAAGGTATAATTGTATGTCTTTTAGAAAAGACACTGAAGTAAAAATAAAAGATTTAAAACTGGAAAAGACCATAATGGGTACTTCATTTAAAACATTTAAATATTTCATTTAAATAAAAATACATTTTTTAAAAATTTAAATGATTAAATAATCATTAAATTATGAGAAAACCGAGGCACCAGAAGTTTGGCAACTTGCATGAAGCCCTTTACTTGGCTAGTTAGTGATAGGCCAAAGATTAGAATTTAACTGTACGTCTATAAATTCTGCTTTCGCTGCCTTTCTCCAGCAAGATCAATGAGAACGGTAATCATTTATGACAATTTTACAGGGCAGAAATTCAGGCAAACACAGGTAAAAATCACTGAGCAAATTGATAACAGAAAGAGCCATAGGAGTCTAAATGGCTAACTGTTCCACAAAAAACAGTATTTCTTATTTTAAGAAGTGATTTTCTTAAACCATTGAAATTCTCAGAACATTATGGGTAGACCGAAAATATGCAGATAAACACATTAAAATATTTTAAAACTATTTCCTCCTTTACTTACTTTTCAAGACCTGAAGTTGGATTTATGCTTCTCTTGAAAGATTTCCTGAGCTTTCTTTTCCAAGCTGTAGGACTAGGCATCCATCAGGGCCCAGTGATTGCAAACGGTAGACAACAGAGAGGACAAGAGCCCAGGATCTGAAGGAACTCAGAAGGTCTTCTTGATGCTCCGCTCAGGGTCTTCAGGATTTGGCTCCAGAAAGAATGGAGCAAGTCTTGATTCCTTCAAGATCGTAATTTCTCCATAAACACACTAAGTTTATTAGTTTCTGAGCTGTTAATTTGACACTTGCCTTCTTAGAATCTACCTAAAAATAGAGCATGGGGGAGGGGCAGGAAGGCAAAACTGAAAAACTAAAATATAAAGGATTCTGACTAGGATGGCAAAAATCATGTCATTTATAACATTTCAGTCAACAGGCTTACTGCATGCCACATCTTCATAGAAATCCTATTATCAAAGCCACCAGACACTATATTTGCTTCCTAATTATAGACCCTGAGCTAACAGTTACTTTTTCTTCCCTATAATAACAACAACACTTTGTATTTATCTAGCGCCTTTCTTCCAACAAGCTCAAAATGCTTTGCAGACATTAACTCCTGAATCCCAGGCCTCTGGTGAGTAGCATCAGTGGTGTCTCTTAGCCTCTACAATTTGTTGTTGGAGAAAACAGGGCATAAAGCAGCCAAGGACTTAGAGAGGAACCTGGGAAGGAATTGAACTCTTCTTGTTCCCTCCATTGTTTGCTTCTACTTGGTCAAGTCCTCCTTTGTACTTGCAACAAACCAGAAGGATTCTTGGGTCTGATGAAGCTTCCATTTGGGGCATTTTTCTTTCTACCTTTGCTTTCTGATCATGATGCAAATATCTTTAGCACAGCTCTTTACTAGTTCCAATCTTGGGCTTAGCCATAAGGATCTTAATCACATCTATGACCCTCTCCTACCACAAGCAACCCCTGGAGTGCTCAGGGCCCCCAAACCAAGAAACAAAACACAAGCCTTCACCGATGAGGTTAGGGGTTGCCTCTTAGACAAATTTAGTTGGAGGCCTGGGATTTTTACCTTACACTGTTACTGAAAGTTTCCAAATGGATTTCCTCAGTGGGCTCCTTTAAAACTTAACTAAAAATAAAATATAGGATTGCAGACCCTTAGAGTTAGAAAAAACTTAGAGGCCTTCTAGAATTCCCTCTCCAATATTGCTGACATACCATCATTTAACTGTTGCCTGAACATTTCCAGTTTTCAAGGAACTCAGACAACAGCCCATTTATTTTTGTAATAACTCTCATTGATAGAAACGTCTTCATTATACAGAACTAAAGTCATCTGTCCTATAACTTCATCTCATTTCAGCCAGTTTTGCCCTTGAAAGAACCCAGCTTATATCCATCAGTCTTCTGTACAACAACTCTGCAAAAATTTAAGGAAACAATAATGTTCTCTTTAAGTTTTCTCTTTGTTAGCTTAAATACTCCAGGTTTTTAATAATTCCTCACATGACATGTTTTCCAGACCCTTCGCCATCCTAAATACCATCCTCTCATTGATCTCTCCCTGTCAGTAGTGTCCCTGGCACCTGGTTGTGTTCTGACAGTACAGATCACTGTGGAACCGTATCCCCTATTATATGGCCCTTGTGCTTCTAGTAAAATGACTTAGGGTTTCATCAGATTTCACTAGCCATACCACTCCCCTGGCTACTATTCATTCGGAATCCAACTAAAACCCTGGGTTTTTTCCATCTTACCTGAAGGTAAAGCAGGCCTCCTTTATGCCGTTCTTGCACAGTTAGTTTTGAATCTTTGGTCCTCATTAAAACTACTTGGTTCATTTCGGGTCTAGCAAATTGAAATCTTTCTGGTTTTTATTTTGTTATGTTAGAGGTACTCTCTCTGTATTTGAATTCTGACCAATTTGATAAATATTTTTCTTTTACATTTTCAGTTGTTCACTAATGCACAAAGGTCCACTATACAGCTGGCATTATTCTAGGCAAGAAGAATACAGAGTAAATAAGACCCTTGTCCTCCAAGCATTCGCCATCTAGAGGGACATAGAGATGGGGGAGCATGAGACATGAAGCTGGAGAGGTAGGTAGGTTGGGCTCAACTCATGATGGTCACACTCCATTAAGGATAATGAATTTGGCCCTTAGGGGCTTTTCGAGCAAAGGGAATAACCCGATCAGATGTCTGTGTTAGGAGAACATCTCTGGCAGTAGCTGGAGGAGAGAACACTGGAGTCAGAGTTAGGAGATTATTGCCAGCCTTCGGGTAAGAGTTCATAAGGACTAAAGTACAGCAAGGGTGAAGAGAGAGAAGAGGCAGGAACAGAATTGAGAATTTTTCGGAGGTAGAATCAGCAAGATTACGTCACTGATTAAGTATAAAGAGTAAGGAAGAGAAAGAGGTCAGGAGTATCCTCAGGATTTCAGTTTCAGTAAATGGTGTTATTCACAGAGGTTAGAAAGCTTAAGAGGAGCAGAAGCTACTCCAAGCAGAGATGGCGAGAATTAGAAGCTATAGGTTTGCAATTTTCGCCAATGTTTCTCAGTCGCCTGGGATCATAATAAAAGAAAAGGGAAGGCTGAATTATTCCAAAGGTGGGATATTGGTAGGTTAGAAATAATAGAACAAAGGAGTACGCTGTAATAGTGCGTGTGACTGCCAGCCTGTCACTAGGTCCAGCAGAGGAGAAAGCTGATATGTTGTAGGGATAGAGAAATACAGAGGCACTGGAAATAGGAAAGAAGATTGGGTAGAAATTCAAGAATGGTAAAGGCCAAAGCTTAGGAAATTATGCTAGCCATCTAGGTCATTGAAGAAAATGAAGTTCGTAGTATATTCCCCAAAAGCTCTTCTTTGGGTTGACCTCAGCCCATTAATCGATATCATCGCTAACTCCATTTTACAATCATCAAGATAACATTTCCTCATCTTCTCCACAAGACAATCAAGTGTGGCTTTCTCAGCCTCCTCACTGATAATGCTCATTATGTTGAGAACATGTCATTCGGTAACCCAATATGAAAATTTAAAGTTCTTTGTCATGAAGATTCTTAGTGATCCTATGTTAATACCTGATAATTACTCCATTTTTTTCTAAGTTTTTGTCTCTTTGATACCGGTTCTTGAAGTTTAGATGTACTTATCAATCAAATTTACCATTCTACATTTTTCCCATTTTTGAAAATCAAGAACACATTTTTTTTCCAGCTCCATTCTTCAAGCAATTTCCCCATTTCTTCGTGATTTCGCAAAAATCCACAGGTGTTTATGAGATCACACCACGAAATGTTACTTAAGGTTCTGAGTTATGACTTGCCTGGGCCTTGAGGTGTGAACACACTAAAACTGGCATGTTCTGAAGACTGAGTGCTGTAGGCATAAAATAGATAGATAGATAGATAGATAGATAGATAGATAGATAGATAGATAGATAGATAGATAGATAAATAAGTAAATAAATAACTGGCATGTTCTGCTCTAGGACACATCACCTGCTCTGTTTTCTTAACCAAGCTTCCTCTACTCTTTTCAGTTTGAGGAAATTATTTTCCTTAATAGACCAGATGGCGTCAACACAGAAGTTGAGGAGTTCTGCTTCTAATATGTCACTTTTTACATTATAAAATTTCCTAGCTTTTACTTCTTTCTTTTCTTTTTGCAAACATAGCTTAGTTTTGTTTTGTTTTTGTTTTTTCTTTTGAAAGTCTCAGTTCCTTAAGGATTTTAGCTTTCCTGCATTTTATTCTAATACCTGCTA
>NW_011888927.1:2655230-2688593 GCF_000151845.1 Pteropus vampyrus | reverse complement strand
ATTTATAAATTATTAAATTATGTATTAAAAACTGGTCCTTGTGCACATATACCAGCATATCGTGAGGGACATTGGCCCAGCCAGCTGCGTTTGTAGGAGGAATGGGGAGACTTATATTTTGTATGCTTCCAAGTGTTCTGGGTCCGCCCAGTTTTGCAGATCAGTTTTCCTCTGACATGTGCTAAAACCAAAAATGCTACCAGTAGAGATGAATCCCATATTAAAAGGATGACGTTCTTTAGGAAAAATAACACATACATTTTCATATTATTATTAATACTATAAAGTTAATCTCTAAGAAATCTTTATCCATGCCAGCGAGCTGATTCACATTGGGGTTGATAATTGCACCGGAATTTCAGGGCAGTTATGCTTGCACTGAGGCTGGGGACAGCCAGCCGGGGAGTGAAGCTGCGGGCTCCACTGTGAGCACCACGGGGGCGAGGTGGTGCTCAGCTCACCGCTGCATGTCCAGCATCGAGTCAGTGCCAGCCAGATACTGGGGCCCATGCACATCGACAATGTGGGCAAATGGCGGGGAAGGGAGGACTGCAAGGGAACCCAGAGCAAGAAGAAGGTAGCCAAGGCACTGAGTTTAGTGCAATCTCGTCTCTGCCCCCTGCTAGCTTTGCGAACATGGGCTATTCTAGAACCTCTCTAGGCCATGTTTTTTCACATCTCCCAGATGAAGAAGATAATAAGAACCACCTATCTGAGATTAGGTTCCCAAGGTGACAGACTCTGAGATTTGTATGGTCAGTGGGAATGGCTCTTAGGAATGAAGAGCACGAGGGAGGCAGGACTGGGCAGGGGGAGAAGTTAAACTGTGAAGTTTTGACAGCAGCCTCAGCTGACCCTATGGGGCTGTCTTGACCAGTGTTGCTCTTCAGAATTGTTCTGTATTGAGACAAAGGGGCAGACGCCTGTACTACCACATCAACCAGTCACTGAATGCAGACGACTCCCTTCCAATGGAGGGGACATAATCCTGGAAAAGGCAGCTTCCTTCAGCCGAGAGCAATCCTGGGGATGAAGCCATCAGCCAGCACTAATGCTGGCAGCTGGGCGAATGGAGGTTCCCGGGGAGTTAGGGAGAGGGTTTGGTCAGCTCACAATACCCAAGGCATGCACCCCTTGCACCACTGGGGTGCAGTCGCTTCATATATAAACACACGCCATCTGGAAGCAGCTCCTGAAGGATTCTGATTTGTCTCTCTTCTTGATAAAACTGACAACGGGATGGTTAGAGGATGAGCTACAATTCCCACCACTGCAACTGATAATGAGGCTACAATCTCTGCTCTACTGCTCATTCTATTCTCCTCATCTTTAGAGTCTCTGCTGGTTAAGGGGCTCATCTGGTCGAGTGACCTAGCTGCTCATTCTTCAGTGGGTCTTAGCCCCTGTCCCCTATGCTCTTCTCTGACTATGGCTATTACACTACTTACAGTCAAAATTAGACAACTGAGTATCAACAAATGACCAGATGGACTAGCTGTGTACTATGTGAATTCTTTCCTATTGTATAGCAGCATCCCTACTTCTTCTGATGATAAATTATACCTGCCAGATGGTGACTCTCTTCTTTGCCTTTGGTATGTGTTCTTGAAGTGACCAGGTAACAACTGTAGCTTAGAGTTGAAAGGAATTCTTGCTGAAAGCTCTATTGGAAGCATTTCCTTCTGGCAACCAGGGCCTCTACAATCCCCGCAGAGGCTAGAATCACAGAGATGAGGACTACAGATGTGGGTACATGTTGCCCAGGTCCCATAGTTTCTTCAGTGTCTAGTCTCTTTCCACTCTTAGCAGGCCCAGCATATCCTTGGCCAGGTTATATTATGGTGTGTCCCTAATTATTGGTCAGCAGCCAAGAGTGGACTTGGGAGTAGACCCTAAGAGGGAGGGTGTTTTCTCACAAGACAGGAAATTCTGTATCACCTTAAAACAAGGGGGAGGATCAGCTTTCAGTAGGGAAGAGTGTGCTACTTTTCATATGTCAAGTGTCCAGGGGCATCTGGGGTTTCAAGGTTCTTTGGTGCGCCCACCCAGATTTCCCCATCCCTGATCATTGGGTCCCACTCCTTCACAACCAGGGCTCTGACCTTGGTATAGAGGACTTGATGAGGCATTGACCATTTAAACTTCTTGGTGCTCAGCTATACTTGTAATTGAGACCTGGGACTGATCTTCAACATTTTGTGCTCTCTGGCTGCAGGAAATGTTCATCCTTTCAAATGCTTCTAAGAAGGCCCTCTGCATTCACATTTTGCCTTAAACTGGTGATTAATCACTCCTGCCCTCCCATTGTCTTTCTCCAATGCATTGATCACACTCAGCGACAAACAACCTAATTCTGTCGTCTTTATAATTACTTCTTTTCCTGAATCTTGCAAACATGTGAGATATTGTATCTGCCTGGGATTTCCTTTCCATGTGTACTTCATCTTAGTTCATTGTTAGTGAAAGTCTTAACAATGACTACAACATGCTGTCCACATTCCATTTATTACTAGGGTTGGGGACCTCACTGCCAGCCAACTGGTAGACAAACCATTTCTAAAATCCTATTTTGGATATTACTTTCTAAAACTATTCCTGGCACTGAGATCTGAAGTTCGGTTCCCAGGGAAGCAGATTCTGAGATGGAGATTTGCATGTAGGGATTCCATTGGATAGATATGGGGAGAGGGGCGAGAGAACAGGATTGAACAGAGGGAAAAATCGAACTGCAATGAAGTTGCAAAAGAGACCTCAGATAATTCTCTAGAGGAATCTCTGGATCTGGGATGGCCCTTTGGAATTGAAGTGAGGGGGCCAGGCCTTTGTTGCTCCCTTATTGATCATGATGTCATTGGATGTGGGCTGTCCTTGGGGCAGAAAGATAAACTTGTGTGAGGTAGCTCTCTTCAGCTAAAGACAATTCTTGGGGGAGGGACTCACTCTAAGCCATCAGCAGACAGCAATTCTGGTAGCTGGGAGAATAAGAGCCTCAGTTCTGAAGGTGGAATGGGGAGAAAAATCTAAGGTGTACCTTGCCACACTATCTACCAGTGCTGTTCTGAAATTTTAATAACATCATGAATATAGAAGCACTTTAAATTTGTTCAAGTTATTTTTAATTACTTCCTGATTGTGACTTGTGTTGGCCCAAGCGCAGAATTAATTGTCATAGTTGGTAGAAGGTCTCTTTAATGACAAGTCAGATCCAAACTGTCACATGTTTTAGTCAAATTTTTGGTGTTCTAACAGTCTATCATCTTATTCTAAGACTCCAAAATCTTGATAAATTTTAGAAAAATCTCTAAGCATCATGTGAAAATGAAGCGTCCACATTTGCCTTCATTTTTTCCATCCAAACTTTTTCTTTAGTAAGCAATTTAAAATATCTGAAGGGTTAAATACTAGTATCATTGCAAAGTTGAAACAGAACCATAAGTTTAATATTCTTTTAAAGTTAAAACGATTTAACATGACACCAAGCTTGAGTTAACATTCTACATGGTTGTGGAGATATTAGGGTTTAAACAGATGTCAGCAATTTTTTTTTATAAAACGGAAATTGAGTTTTACAGATGGTGAAGACTGAGGAGTTCAAAGTGTTGTATAAAAAATGTACACCCAAGTAAAAAGTAATCATCTTTATATGTCAAGTTTGAAGATGCCTTTTGATGAGGAGGATAATTTTCAAGCCTATCAGACAGAAATCTCTTTACCTTTCACTTCCATATCGTACTTTTTTTCCTCTGCTACATTTGCTAATTATGAAAAGTATTTGTGCTATAATAAAGGACTTCTCTCTTTCCCAGCTCCCAACCTTACTCTACCTAATTTTTCTCTTAGCATAATATTGTTCAACCTGCCTCACAATATTTTCAATAGCTAAAGGCCATGGTATTATAAAAATCATCTTCTTCTAGATTTTTATTATTTTTTTATATATAGCTGGAATTCTTTTAGAAAGTCATAATTTTCATGCATTTATTTAATGGAGGCATTCTTACCAATTAAGGAAAAGTTTTTAAGGTTGTAAGAAAATCTTTAGGTACATGAGTTTCACCCATTATTGCCAGTTTCTTTAGTTATATCATTTGTACTCAAAGTATGAAACTTTCCAAAAATAATAAAACAGAATTTATATTTTTAAATGTGGGAATGTAAAAATACACTATCTACAAAATTATCACTTTCTGTTTTCACCCCAGAAAAACACATTTTTGTCCTCCAAGTGTACAGTCTTGTGTACTTGAAACACTGCCTGCTGGAGAAGTTTGAGAAAATGCAGCTCAGAATTTCATTCAAACAGGGAGGAGAATTGTGAGACTGGAAAGAGATTGAGGAATCTTTTGCAATACATTGTGGGCTACATGTGGGATATAGGACCCCTTCATTCAGATGTATATTTTTTACTAGCATTGGTGCCTAAGACCTCAGGGAAAAGGCTGTTCTAATGACAAACTACAGACCCTGTAGAATACCTACTCTGTCTCCAAGAGGAATTTGGAGTCTGAAAGATCCAGTTATAAGGACTGCCACTGACTTCCCAACCATCTTACCCCCAAATGCTACACTTCTCATTTACAATTGCCTACTACTATACATAACATCTCTCATCAGTAGATTCAGGAAGGACTTTCAGAGTAAGAAAATGCTGAAGCCATCTTTGGTGAATGCTTCTCTCAGCAACTCCCAGTGGAACCCCATCTCCTTAAACCAGTGTCTATCTAGAGAGTTCTATCACCTTGAATTTTCTCTCTAATGGTGTGAACTCATTGCCTTTAAGAGAGAGTATTGATAGCTGCTTACTGCTTGGTATGTATCTTCCCTCCACCCTGGAAAGCATGTGACCTTGCTTCCTTCTTCTCATCTTCTTTTGAAAATCACCAGAAGTGAATCCCTTTCTTTAAGAAATGAGGGCTTGACTCTGTATCACTAACTGTTTTCCTTTGCCATCATCCCAACAATGACACAGCCACTTTTCATTTATCTCACTCTAATATTTCTATTCTTTCTGGCGATGACCCTAAACTTGAGTTTTATCTCAATTTTATGATGAGAAAACTGAGACCCAGAAAAGTTAAGTCACTTGCTCAATGCTACAAAGCTAATAAAAAACGGCACTTGGATTAGACTAGATTTTATACATCTCCAGCATTACCCTCTTCCCACTACAGCATATTGCCTTCTGAAATAAAAAGGAGATTCGTAATCATTAGAGTGATGGCTGTCATGAAAGGCTGTGACTAAGATGGCAGACATTCATTCCAACCACGGTTCTTGTATAACTCTAATGTGGTAGCATCAGGCTAGGTAGAAAAGGAGGACAGAGTAACTGCAAACCAGTGAATCAGTGTTTCTGAGTAGCTGCAGGGAGAGTAGAATTTCTCCACTAATATTGCTGCTACCAGTACCTTCCAATCTAGGACTGTGTTTGACCAGACCAATAAGTATTTTTACTCAAGAACAGAGCAGTGTTCTCCTGGATGTCTAGGATGCATCTCTGGATGGTTGTCAGTCACTGCAGCCTGAAAGGTGGAATGAGAGTCCAGAACTTCTCAATGTTTCAGTATTATTGATCCTGATAACAATAGGATTGAAAAGATAATAGATCCTAATGCCTCATCACTAAGATCTTGGATTTCCCACACAGACACCATTAGGTCAGAATTAGCTATTAGGATCTTTTTTTTTTTTTTTTCCCCAATCTTGCTGTTATTAGGATCAGTCATGTCTGAACATTGAAAGGTTCTGGAACCTCATTCCACTTAGCTCACTAAAGGACAGATATCTGTTTTATATCTTCATATCTTACTGCTGTTTTAGTCTTATATTAACCTAGTTTGAAAGCATAGCGCAAAGCCATTCCTGCCACTGGCTTCTTTCTCTTTGCTCTTTCTTTGAGCTCTGAACTGAGCACATCAAGAGCTGCTCTGAAAGCTTTGATGCTTCTTTGGCAATGACTTCAGTCCTGCTGCATTTACCACAGAACTGTAGTGACTGTCTTATGTGGAGAAGCATATTTGTGGTTGATAGCATACTAGTTCAATAGAGGGCAAAAGTGAATTGATTATATTGAGCGTTTTTATAACTGTCACTTTTCTAAAAGACAAAAGAGAATAATTTTGGTTTTTTCATCTATTCCACATATACGCTGATTTTTAATTACAATCAAAGATTATTAAAGTAAATCCAAGTGAAACCAGGAGGAAAATTATAACTATGGTTTAGTACATAGGATTGCATTTGATCTGGGGTGGACAGAGGTTGTCAGAAGCTTTTAAGGTTTTCGATTTGTGCAATATTGGATTATGTATACAATTACTCTAAAGGTATTTTACTCAGTATAATGACATGGAAAATAACATATGGCATGTAAAGTACTACAACCTTCTTCTGAAGTTTGAATTCTGAGAAATGAGAATCCCACAGCCCTCTATCTAAAAACATGGTTTAATTCTATCATAGCCTAGTTTCTTATCTCAAAGATTTTTAGCTGCACAACTTTGCCTCACTTTTAAGAGAGGAAATGTGATAGTTGTTATGTGTAGGGACTCACAGTCAAACAAAACTTGTTTCAAATCAAGGCTTATTACTTATGAGCCTTATCAACCTGTGTATTATTTAATCCATCTCAGTCTCCTCATCTGTAAAATGGGCATAAAACAATATCTACCTCATGAGATTATTGGGAGATCAAAAGTAATACTGAGTAACAAGCTTTCGGCACACAGTAAGTAATCAAAGTTAGTCATCATTATTACCAGAGTCATTAAAGTCCTTAGCGGAATTATGAGGACAGGCCATAAGTATCTTAAGAGGCTCATTTGTCACATGAGAAGCAGTTTGATGGATGTTAGAAAAATCTCTAAGGATGTGGATGATGCTTCTGAAAACAGTTTCTGAAAATGGCATCTACTTCTTCTGAATGACCAAGCTGGTCCAGATCCTCCAAGTCCTGGTGGGACAAATTGAGGCCATGTTCCTTTGATTGACTATGGAAATGAATCAAAAACTAGGTCCATACTTTAGTTTTTACATTATTATTCTTTTTTTGAGATGATATATCCTTCTGGAGACTCTTACACTATGGTGATAGTAATAGCTGCTTTTAAGAAATACTTTTAAAAATGGAATAATCTAGTGGGTTTGGGGGTGGTTGGAGAAGGAGAGGCCAGCTTGAGAATAGGATTTGCAGTTGCTTCAGAGCTCTACTGCTGTTTCTCTATTAACAATCTTGTACTTTCATTATTTCATCTAGACCAGTGTTTCTCCATCGGTGGTTCTCTGAATCACCTGGGGAAGGGTATTTCTTACAAATGCTTATGACTGGGCCCCACCCAAGATTTTTAGGATCAGGATCTCTGGGGACAGAGGTAGGCAGTCTGCATCTCTAGGTGACCCTTGTGCACACTCAGATGTGAGAATCTCTAATACAGAATACAATCGAACATATTGTCACTACTGTCACATAGTATCATCAAGCACTTCTCATTTTGTTTTGATAAGAAGAAAGGAAGAATTAATACTAACAATTATGTATTCATTCATTGGCTACAAGCCTCTTACTTTTCTGTAAAATGGGAATTAGGAGATCTACTGAACTCTTTTTAATATAAAAATGAATAAATGTTTAGTAAGTGTTTGGGGCTCTCTGCTAAAAGGTAGTATAAATATGCCAAGCATTATTATAGGAGAAATACGTAGGTGGGGTTGACATATGTATGCTCCCAATCCCTATTTGCCATAATTTAACAGAATAGTTACCAGTGAATCTTACAGCTAAGCTACTGTTTTGGCTCTGTAGAGGGAGGGCACGCTTACCTCAAAGGAGCTGTAAAACCTCAGCTGCGTGTTGATGGAGTCTGGAGCCAGATAGAAACCTGTTCTCCTGTGAAAGCATGCACATATGTGGAATTGCATTGCTATAATCAGGACACAACCAAATCCACAGATGTGCCCAATTTTCTGTTTCCTCTATATTTTACCAGTTTCACAGCACAGTGACAAATGAGGAAAGTACTAAACTGATTTTGCATAGCATCTCATGGAAGCAGTTCACAAATCTCACTGGTGGGAATGAACCTCACGAATGTTAATAGTTAAGTGCTACATCTGTCTAATCCATCTCTCGGATACACTAAGCTCTCTGTTATTTTGCATATAGCAAATTGAAGAAATCCCATTATTCTAAGTCAAGTTTCGAATTTTTTTTCCTTAAAAAGAAATCCTCTCCTCATTTTCCTTCTTCTATTTTTACATTTACAAGTGCATATGATTGATAATTATAAAATAGAATTATAAAATAGAAAAGAATATCTGACTGAGGAAATCTGAAATGGAAAAAGATTAAACCCCTAAATCTTGTCTCTCCCACTATATATGTTTCTCATCATTTTTAGCTCCTAAAATACCAGGAGGTTCTTAAAAGTCCTCTATCAACACCACCTAAAAGGAAGATAGGATTTTCAAAGTTTGGAAAAGAGAAAAATATATTATAGTGGACATTTTTTTCTGACCATTAGCATTTACCCCCGCTTTCCCCCTTATGTTGTAATGGGACTCCCGTTTCTTTTGAGGAAAATCACCTGAACCCATTAAGTACAGTCATGAAGTCCTGTCAATTAAGACACCCCCTCTCCCCCAGCCAATGAATAAGTGCCTGACTCAGACCTGGCCAATCAGACATGCTCTCTGAGCTTTGAGTATAGCAAGGACAGCACAGTATAGCAAGGACAGATGAGTGCTCACTTGTAGTGCTAGTGTCATGCCAATACTGTCCATTACTTCCTGTTGCCAGAACCCCAGAGCTGCCCTAAAGTCCTGAACTTTTCCCCATATGAACCTTCAGTCTTACCTTTGTTTTTTTTTAGCTCCTCTATATCTTTCTCACAAATCACCCTTTTTCTTAATCTAGCCCAAGTTCTTTACTGCTGCTTACAATTAAAACCCTTATCAACTGGCTTATTTGAGGGAGAAGGAGGTGACCAAATGGAAAATGCCCCATCACCAAAAAGAATGGATACTTGTCAGGGTGACACCAGTGGGTAAAGAGCTTTTACTAAACATATCAGATCTTACTGTTCTGCTTGTTTTAGGAATAGTGGTATTTTCACCCAAGCTAAGCCATGCGATAGAAATAAAAGATGGTAATGTTAATAAGAGAGAAGAAAAGAGATCTTAACCAAGCAAGAATAAGCAGAGGGATTGATGATGGATGAGTAGAATGAGTGAAAAAGCTACACAGTGAGGTGATTTGCATTAACTCTCAGATATTTAGAATCCTAGAGGTTCTTTCGTGATTCCCACAAGACACAAGATCCATGGCTTAAGAAAGATTGTCCTACAGTAGAAAAAAGCAATAAGGATACATAATATATTTTACCGAGTTAAATGGTATTGATAAATCCCTCTCTGACTTTTCCACATGCCACAGGAAATTAGAATAAAGTCATAACCTCCCCAGTTAGAATAACAGGTAAGTTGAACTGAAGGACCAGCATCTGGTTTACTTGTAGGAGAAGCCAAAGCTATATTACCTTAAGATATGATGTTGAAAGTTAACAGCAGGCTGAGGTAGAAGAGCAGGTTCAGAGAATGTGATGGAGCCTGTGCTTACTTCTTCAATCTCCTTCCCAGTGAATCCTCCAAGCCAATCAAGTGGAGCTAGCTACAGTTCCTCAGGTGCAGTGTCCTCTTCACTTGTCTTGTATGACTATTTCCTCTTCCTGGAAAGTCCTTCTCTACCTTGGCAATGTCTTCAAATATTTTATCAATATTTTTAGAAAAATTCTTGTTTAAAATATACTAATCTACAATGTCTGCTATATAAATAATGCCCCTTGTGGTTGAACAGCACACCCTACATACACATTCTTCTTGGTTCCAGATGACAAAATATCCGGAGACGCTCACAAAGAAAAAGCTCAAAGCTTACAAATCTCATCTGAGATTTGTGTGTGTTCCCACTCTGTCTTGAATGTCAGCTCCATTGTGGCACCTATCATGTGGTTTTGTATGTGTTTGATTACATGCCTATCACCCCCACAATAAAGGAGAAATACTTTAAAGAGGAGAGACTGTTTCTTATTCACCTCTGTAACTCGGTGACCAGTATTGGTAAAAGGTGGCTGCTCTGTAAATTTTTGTTGAAGAAATAAAGAAACATCCATATGTGGTACCCAGTGTAGGGCTTTGCACATAAATAGCATTTGTTAATTAAATTAAAAATTGATGATATTGGCACTTTTACCAATCCAGTTTGGATATTGTGCTTTGAGATATTAATGATAAAATACCAAATTCTAAGTGAGGATATTTCATTATTAACGTGCCTTGCAGTATCTAACAGCATAGATGCTCAATAAACATTTGTTAAATGAATAAATGTGTGATCATGAATGAGTCAATAAATGAATTGGAACAAAGAAAGTATCACCATCACTCTTCTTTATAGGCCAGAAATATCGAGACTTGTTTTCTTAATGAAGTATGGAGCTTAGAATAGTTTAAAAGTCTATCTGCCTCATGATAAATGTTTGAGAAAATGTTCTTTTGCTAATATAAAAGAAAAATGTCTGTCCTACTAAGATGTTAGAAGTAGTGATACAGAGAAAGGTAAAAGCCCATAAAATTAGGTGAGAATAAAATGTTGCCCATGAAGTTAAAAGATTTCCCCCTCATTTTTTTCACTAAGATAATGTTCTAGAAAAGACCACTTGTAAACTACTACATTGATTAAATGTTTCATTTGGCTTTTGTATTGTGATGTCAGCAAAAACACTGATTAGCAGAGGTAACTCAGAACTTTTGCTGTACTCCACCTTTGCCAGGAAAGATCCAAGCCTACAAAAACTGTTGAACACAGGAATCTTGTTTTTAAAAAAGAAAACCAATGTCCAGAAACTATTGCTAAGTCACCCCAAATTTAGACACTTTCAGAGCCCATTCGATTATAATTGGCATAATCCATGGGTAATCCTGATCAGAGAGACTTCGTTTTGTTCCATATATGCTATTCGCTAAGGCTGGAAAGCAAGCTGATGGGAGAAGCTGAAGAGAACATGCTTCCTGGTTAATCCTGAGACACCTCAAAATTCCTTTAATCAGAAGAGTCAAACGTTACAGTTACTCTAGGTTTCCCTGCATTGAATTGGTGTAAGATCAGCAGAGTCTGTGATCTTTGTTGGTAGAATCAGGGAGTCTTTTTTAATGACAATAGCTTTTTCAAACATTGGTATTGGTTTTGACAGGGAAGATCATGTCTTCCTCCACTTATGGTGCACACAAAATGGTAATGAATGAATGTGCTCTTGAAGCCAGCAGACATTGACAGGCTGTTTTATACAGTGAATATTAAAAGCATATTACCTGGGGTCGATGGGATTTCTAAGGGTCTAAAAAAAAAAAAAAAAAAACAATCTAAAAGTTGAAATTTAAAAAAAAAACTATTTATTCAAAAATACGGAAAGGGTAAGTTGAAATTAACAATTAGATGTCTCCAAAAAATAATACTATGTCAAATTCATCTAGTGTTAAATTTAGAATTCACAAAATTTTCATTATATGTAAATGTAATTTTATGCTCAATTTTAATATTTTGTAAGTGATCAAGAAATCATAGTCAATCCTAAATCGTATTCTTCATAGCCAACTAATTTTAAACACAATATTATAAGCATTAATTTTACAAATTATATAAAAATTATAATATGAGATGTAGGTACATTTCCATATATTTAATATGATGTGCACTGGAAGAGAGATTGCCTGGGGTCTATGGAAGTGACTTAAACCCAAATCACTTGTGGTGAAAAAGAACACATACACATCTCCCGACCTTCTCACGCTTCTCATCCGGAGTCAGCCCACAGAGCAGGAGGCAGCAATACAGGTGAGAGAGCACTAGATTCGGAGTCAAAAACCCAGGTTCAAGTTCTAGGTGGGCTACCTCCTTCATTATATGATGTCAGGGGCTGAGAGTCCTCAAGATTAATGGGCTCCGTCTGCAAAAAACGGGGTATTGAGGTGATAAAATGCAATAACGCATTAGGTTGTAGATGTAGATGAAACACCCATTTGTAGGGTAAAACAGGCTACTATCAGCAGTTTCAGTCTACTATCTGAAAGCATTTTGCAAAGTGTAAATGATTACAGGTGTCGATGTAAGAAACGTCCAAACTTGTGGAGAATTTTTAAGAGTTTATTTGAAACAAATTGCCGACAAGTGCCAAGAAGCAAAATCTCAACAGATTGAGAAAATGCTCTGGAGAATGGCAGTTTTGCAGCTTATTTTATATATTAGAATAAAGAGATGTAAGGAGGGTTCCATGAAATCCATTGGTGGTAGATTAAGGGGGCAGGAGACAGCAAATCGAGGGAAATTTCTGAGATTGGCTAAAAAGGCAAAATAGAGAAACACATACTTATTTTACATTGGTGGGTACAGGGTAGTTAATGATGAACATTTACAACACACAGAGATGGTACGTGAGCAAGATAACAATGAGAGTTCTGTGGTCTCTTGCTCCAGTGCCTGGAGGTTGTGTCTTGAGGAGTTTAGAAAAGATTACTCTGACATTTCAAAGGTATGTTATCTTGATGCAAAAAGGCAATAGACAAGATCACTTAAGGTAAAGACTGACCTTTGCCAAGAAGCTTCGGGCTTAGGTCGTGACTACCTGCCATGTCTCACTTTTAGTTAGGAATTTTTATGTTCAAATCATCCGATGTGGTTACTTTTGGTCTCTGAGTTTGTAAGGCCTTCCATGCTGGCCTCCATTGAGTTTAGTATGTGGCCCCCTTTTCATCCACACAAGGATTAAGATTCAAAGGGAATTAGAAAGCAAGGAAAAGGAAGGGAGAAAGGAGATCCTGGTGAATGACTAAATTTACTTAGAGTAGCAATGTGAGGGTTAAAGCCCAGCACTGTGGCTCCTAAATTTCTCATAGCCAGAGGCAGTTCTTTCATCCCTGGTCTGGCACCCTCTGTGTCAACAGTTATGTCCCCCTCCCCAACATTCCACAAACTGTTGTTTTTTAGAGGTTTGTGTAGGACCTTTATGTATCCCCAACGCATATTTTGGACTTCTTGTTTCCTCCACCCTCCCTCCTTCAAAGCAAAGGGAGAGAATGGTGGGGCCCGAAATATGCTCTCCCAGTACCGTCCAGCCCTATATAAGCTTGTATTTACTTTGTGGGGTTAACAGATTCAGAATTTCTAACAGCCTATAAAATTATTCTGACATCCATCCATCTCTGTTTAAAACTCCACAACTAGTCAGATGATGACTAGGTACTTTATATTTATTTTGCCTTGGACCGACATTCTTCTTCTTTTAGGTTTGCAGCTTGTTGAAGCCTGTCTTCCCAGATTGATTCTATTCATGGGAGAGAAGACACAGACCTGGGAGCTATTAGAGAGAAGAGGCTCCTTCAGTCATGGTGAGGAAGTTGAGTCCCTTATCTTGCTAGATTCATTTCTTCATTCATTAAAAATAACGATTACAGATAAAGGGTTAGTAATTTTTAGATAAAAGGCTGAAAGTTATCACAGGAAGATTTTCAATTGGCTACCAGAAGATGAAGCCTTGTGGGTAAAGCTCCTCAGTGCCATACTTTCCTTCCTCACTTTAGAAGCTTCTTCCCACTTTCAGCTTTGGTGTATGGGGGGCAGGAGTGTTGGTCAGAGAACTTTCTGGAAGGTTCTAGACTTTCTCAGAATCTCCTGGCTCCACACTTGCTTGGTTATGGGAAAGGAAAAAGACAACTAAAAGGGGGTAGAGGGGGTGGGGGAAAGGATGAAGGCGAACCAGGTTTGCAGTCTCCTAATACCCACTGGGTTGTGGCTCCTGGCTGCTGAGGGTCGCCTGCGAGTGGTTCCCGAGAGGCACAGACTGTGACCACCCTGTTATAGATTAATTCTTTCCTCTTATAAAGTTGGGCTTCAGTATACTTAATGAGGGAGAAATAGGATGTGATGTTTTTCCCCTCAGAATCACTCCAGTATGATTTGCAGAATGATTAGCATGGCTCAGCCTCGGTTGGGATATTATGGCTTAAATTATTCCTATTAGTTTCCAGCTGACCTTGGAACACAAACATTACATCTGATTTCAATGAAACTTTAGACTTTGTTGTTCTCAGTCAACTAATGAAACAGTTGAACCTTCCCATGACTTGCGGTAATTATAATAAAGGGTAAAGTATTATCACAAATAATGCAAACAGATTTACAAGACGGCAAAGTGATGTCCTGGAAGTTGTGCACAAAGATACTAAAGATGTGAACTGAGAAAAGATGCAGTGCCATCCAAAAGGTTAATGCATTACTGCCGAAATATGACCCCACCTGGCAGCGCTACTTCTGTACAGTGAGTTTTGGCACAACTGACTGGTTACAAGAAACATTATGTTAACAGGAAAAGCCACTTTAAAAGTCTGTTTGATGCTTGAAGCTCTCAAGTACACTCTAAACGTTTAAACCAATACTCCAAACTGATTAAAGCATTTATGGAAAATAAAAGTGTTTTGCCAGAGGGGGAAAGATGAGGGATCTTGGTTGTTGTTACTTGTTTGTTTGGTTTTACTGAGGTGTAGAACAGAGACCCCAAATTTGACAGATTTCCCAGTCCTAATTTAGTTTTAAAAGTTTGAGTCTATGCCACCCCAAACAATTTATCCAAACTCAATGGGTTTTCAAATCAAATATAATGACCCTTCTGACCTGGGAGAGGAATGGTGTCCTCTTCATAGTTACATTCTTAATACTGCATATACTGCCTGGCACACAGTAGATGCTTAATAAATGAATAATGAAAATCAGGCGCCTGAAAAGTGGGAACACAGATTCATAACTCACTTCAGAGCACTCTAGCATCATCTCAAATTTAAACAGACCTTTCACAGGCATTTAATACATGCTGTTTTCTGGGACTAGATTCGCATCTCAGTTTCCTGTGCCCTGTCCCCAGTGTGCCCGGTGAACTCCGCTTCATCTTTCAAATCACTTTCTCTGAAGACTCCCAGAACTGTGATGTCCAAGGCTCTAGAGCCAGAGAGTCTGGGTTTGATTCCTGACTCTGCCACTTAAACGGGACCTTGATAAATGACCTGACTATTTTGTGCATCAGTTTCTTCATATGTAAAGTGGGTTTTGTGAGGAGTAAATGGGTTAATACGTATCATATGATGATCATTCAACAAAGGAAAGCTCTTAGTGCCTTGAGTCATTGTACTGCAATTATTTGCTTACTTATATTCCCTTCACTCAATTACAACTATAGAATGCAGGATTCCTGTCTTTGTTATCTTTTTCTTATCTTTTTCTGTCTTTTTAACTCATTGGGTTTACAAAGCACTGTCTCTAAACCTGGTAAGTAACCAGTAAATGTTTGCTGATTTGAATAAACTAAACCCGACACATTCCCTGAGAGGGCAGTGAGGCCAATTTCTCTCCTGTTCTTTAGGAAAGTCCTTTCAGGTGGAGAGGATCATTTTGGTTAGAAACCTGTGAATCCCACAGAGTGTGATTCACCTTGCTGGGAACCAATCAGACATCTAATCTTCACCAAGGATTCTGAAATAGCTACCGAGTTTCTTTTTGGTCAAGGTTTCTTTTAGGGACACACAAATTGACTTGCTGTGTGATTTTGCCTTTAAGAAATGTTTTCCCTTTCCTTGTTATTATTTTGGGCAAATTCACATCATTCTTATTGTCTTTCCATTTTCTGAATGAAAATCACCTCCTTCATGGCTTGCACAGCCAGGGTTGGGGGAGAGGAGAGGTTTTGGGTATACCGCTTTCTTCCAAAACTATCATTGATTGGAAGAATCTGTTTTTTCCCCCAACTTTTAACCACATTTTAAAAACTCGTACAAAGTGTTTCCCAGTCTCTGTTCTGAGTGATGTCATTCCCCAAGAACCTAAGTATTCAAAGAAAGATCATAGTGAAAAAATGCACTTTTAGGCCACAAAACACAACATAAAACTGAAGCTGTTTTGTTGTTTCTAGAAAAATAATTGCTTATATACTGAACACTTGATGTTAAGCTCTAGCATTAGGTTGAAAAATGTAGATGTATTTATAGAAAAATATCAAAGAAATACAAATAAAGCCAGTACTTACAAAGGACAAACCTTCTGACAGTTGTAAATAAGTAAGATTTGAGAAACGCTGGGTTGAAGAATGTTCGTGAGGTTACTCAACTATTCTATGAGAAACAGAGGAGGGTTACAACCTAGAGCTACGATTTCTCCACCAGTCTCTTTTCCAGCGCCTATCTGGAGAAACAGAGTGGTCACACCACTAACCTGTATTTGGAGGTCTTGAAGGTTAGCCACCACCATGGCCATCTTTGTACAATAAGAAAGCAAGAAATGGGGCCGCAGCACAGTCTTGCTTTTCCCTCTGTCTTTGCTCTAGAAGGGGAATTTCAATATCTTCTGGCCCTATGCAATAGTCTCTTCTCTCAGCTGAGGAGGTTCAAGGTCCTAGCTGACCATTTCCTGGTTGATTATTTTTGTTATTTTCCTATGTTGGGAATAAACCACTGAGTTGCCCTCACTAAACCAGTTTGTCATTTAACAATGGAGGAATTACAGACAAAAGAGCTCTCTTAGGCTATTCAGAGGACCCTCACATTTCCTACAGTGTTATTTCTAGTTCTTTGTCCATTCCAGATTTCTGTGTCCCAAGTACTTCCTTCTAACCAGTGTCACATGTAGAAGAGTTATCTAGATTTTCTTTCTTGTAGATTATTATTAATCTTGATTTCTCATGATGAGTTATGCCTTTCACATTTCCCCACTTAGCACAGACAACTCCTGAGTGCCTACTTGGTGGCAGCCCTGAGGTCAGGCTCTGAGACATGAAGCTGAGGAAGATCCAGTTCTGAAGTGGCTAGGCCTCTACATGTGTTATTTTTACTTTTTCTTCTCTTGCCAACCTCCTGCTTTGCTTGAGTTATTCTTAGGACCAGCCCCAGGCTTCGTTGGAGAATAGGAATTGGCTGCGTGCAGGGGATCTGCTTCCTCTACCAGCCCCTCCTCGGATGCCCAGTGCTCCATATAGGCTCATCAGCAGACCACCGCACAGGGCTATCCCCAGCCTGCCTCCAACTCCTCCTTGAATAACTGAACTTTCCCTCTGTTAATGAATAGAAAGATTTTGTGATCCATTAGAGAAAGGAAGCTTTTTCAGGAGTTCAAAATCATATTCCACATTTTACTCACACAAAAGGCTAGCCTGAGGGGGCAGAATGTAAAATTATTTGATTATTGTCTGAAAACCTCCTCTTAAGGCCCAACTTTGTCACTAACTCCTTGGATAACCCTGGGTAGGTCTCTTAATCTTCCTGAGGCTTAACTGGCTAATCTTATAAAGTGGGGCCGCTATTCCTTGGTGGTCCTACTTGAAGAAATAATGTTTAAGCTCCACTGAGGGGTACCAATAAGATGATGTTTGTGAAAGTGTTCCATGACTACAGAGAGCTATGCAAATGTCAGTAATTCAGTTGCATAGTGACATCTGGATCAGAGCACACTTTATTCTATGTAGAATCTACTCTGCTGTCTATCAGGTAGCCCTTTGTCCTTGGTATTCCCTCAATCACATGGTGAGGCCCTAGAGAACCCCTGTAATTTTAGGGGCAAAAGCAGGGTCTACTCTCCCCTTCTGAAGTCAAAAGGTTGGACTGTCTTGCCCCATCCATGTCCCCGCTCTGGTGTTAGGCTGCAGCTCCTAAAACATTGGAAGTAAGACCACTCAGTGGCGGGGGTCCAGAACCTGGGCTTGTGATTCCAGGGCTCCAAGGATGATGGGCTTTAGGGACCTGATAAACCTCTCGAAGTGGTTTCCAAAATCGTATCTACTGAGTGTTTGCTGACTTTTTTTTTTTTTTTTTAGAAAGTATCCATAACTTTCATCAGATTTTTAAAAGCATCCTTGGCCCCAAAAGGTTCAAAAATGTATTGCCCTAAGATAGCTTTTTAAAATCATTGCAATGACATGGATCAGGTTGCTCCATGGCCAGATAGGAAAAGCATGGATAGAGCTAGAGTCTTATTAGATATCATTTAGTCAATAAGTTGCCACTTTATAAAATAGATTCTCAAAGTCTCCATTTGGGGGAAACCCCATTAAGGGGTTCCAATGATACATTAACAAAAGTGCTCTGTGAATTGCCAAGTGCTGTACAAATCAGATTTTATTATGCTTTCCCTGCCTTTGACTTTTTCACCCTTATCTCTACATCCTCATTTTCCCGCCATTTATATTCTTTTCTGTAATCATAATAAAATATTTTATGCTTGTAGATAGAATGATTAGAAAAACCAAAAATTAATATGTAATGTATAACATTTATGTATATAATTATACATTATTTTAACATATATATACCTACAGTATATTCTTTTATAATTTTTGTAGATTTCTTTACTTTTTTCCTTTGTTTTTTGATTCCCATTTATTTCTTTTATATTAATATTTGTAATTACTACAATGTATTCTCTAGTATCATCTGATCCTGCATAACGCAAGGCTTTTGTTTTGTTTTTTGTCCAAAATAATCCCCTGCAAGAGAAGATGTTGTCAAATATATGAGCTTTTACAAATTTTTTCATATCACAGGACACTTCCTCAAACACTTTGCCAAATAACACTTTAGTTTAAGCACCTGACCTACTCTTATGTAAATGGTATGTGTAACACGGAGATCTCCTTTTATTCAAGCATAGAATGTTTTTCAAAAAGAGTTAATAGGTGATATATTTTCTGAATCCCTATATGTCCTCACATTTCATTAATAGTTTAGATGTGGGAATAGAAGGCTAAGCAATCATTTATTTTTTTCTTATAATTTGGAAGGCACAGCTTCATTATCATCTAGCAAACAGTGTTGATGATGAAAATTCTGTTGTTCATCTGATTCTCACTCCTCTGTAGGTAACAAAGTAGTCGTAAGTCCTGTCAACCAAGTATTTCTGGTGCTTTTCCCTTCTCAGCATAAGGCAAGGCTGCACCTCTTGGCCCCTTGAGCTTGAATAAGGTCATGTGAGCTTGAATAGGGTCATGTGACTAATTCTGGCCAAGGCGTTATGAGCAGAGGGATGTGTGTTATTCCCAGACCAAAGGATTTATTCAGAGAACTCTAGAACTCTCTCTTTTCCCTTTGCTATGGCAAATGACAATGTTCCATGTAGTGGAACCATCAGCCTATGTCCCAGAGTGAAGATGGTGATGACCCAGGAGCGCAGCCTCTCCAAATATATATATTCCGGAGATACTCGACCTCTCTTGCAAAACCTTCACTGCAAAACTTTGGGCACAAATCACACACTTCCTTTGGAATGTAATATTCTGGCTTTAGCCTATAGCCAAAGTTCCCATTGCCAGCCACTTTTAGGTGGGAGTTAAAGGATTAACCTAGTAACTGGCTCATTCTACCTTTTGTATTTAGCGACCTTGTAATTGGAGGCTTTCTGGGGCTCCTGAGGATGTCCCTGGTTTACTTCTGGTATCTTGGGCTATGGTCTCATCTGCTCTTTCTCTGTCTACTCTGACCACATGTGTTTCTGTATTTTAGGAATTCTTTAATATTTTTGACTGATGGATTGTTTCCAGCACTGTTCTGCTTTTATTTATTTATTTATTTTTATAAAGTACAGCTCAGCTGTCATTTCAAGGAGATCTGGAGGGAAATGGAGGTAGATGTTTGTGCTCAGACTACCATTTTTACCTGGAAGATACATGTCCAATTTTAAACAAAGGTGTTTCTTTCTAATGGAAATTTAAATATATATATTTGAATTGTCTAAGTAAAAGGTCAATATGTAAGCCTTCAAAATATGAACCATTTTCTGCTCCTGGAGCCCTTAATAAACAATTACACTTAAGTTTTAGAAGCACAACTTAGAAAGACAAGGAAGGGTTAAAGAGCCCTAAAAGGATATATAATAAAGATGATTTGAGGCTTGGGTAGTAGGGTATTTGAGGAGAAGTAAACAGAATTAAGACTATTTATTTTAGCCAAATAAAATTTCAGATTGTCCTAATATAGTAATGCATAAAGCATTAATGTGCAGATCAAATTTTCTGTCTCTTTACTACGGCCAAAATAACTAAAAACTGATTTTAATTACAAAAAAAAAAAAAGAGCTTTAGGTGAAAAATACACAAAGAACTCTCTGAATTCTAAGGTTTTTTAACATAGGCAGTGGAATACCTAAGGAATGTACAGAAACCAGTTCTCCAGTTCTTAGAAAAAAATGAAAGGAGTGGTTTAGTTTGTACGTCTGCCTGAAGATAGGAACCCGCATTAGACTCTATCCCTAAGGCACTATGGTTCTCTGCAAGATGAAGTTGTGGTCAGTCTTTGGCATAATGGAAGTAGATCATAGGGCTGTCAATAAAGCTGTGAGCAAGCATGTCTTTCATCATCCTTGTAACGTGACATAATTCACGAGAAGCCTGAAATAGTAATGTGTTATGTTGGAGTATTTTTGCCAACTACTGAAAAGCTCATATTTGATTTTTCCATTAGGAACTTGAGCCTTCTTTGGAAGTTGTATTCTTCCCATAAAGTCTTTCCAGATAATGTTTTCCCAGCAACATTTGACCAGACAGCCTAACTAGTTCGTCAGTTATAAACCCTAAGCTATTCATTATTCTATTATTCTCTATTCAATTATCTCTAGTGGTACAGTTTTTTTTTTTCCCTTACTCATTGTTTTGATAGAATTCCCAACATGAGAAAGCTAACTACTTTATTAATCATAAGCTCTAAGCTGCTATTGTTTTCTATTCAATTATGTGTAATGCTACAGTTTTTTTTTCCTCTTATTCATTGTTTTGAGAGAATTACCAACATGGAAAAGCAGAAGAAGGGAAAAATAGTTTTTAATAAGGACTATTTATTTTAGCCAAACAAACTTTCAGATTGTCCTAATAGAGTAAGGTTTCAAATACATAAAGTGCTGATGTGCAGCTCAGATTTTCTCTATCCCTCCACTAAGGCCAGAATAAGTAGAAATTGACTTTGCAAGAAAAAAAAATTTAGATTAAAAAAGTGAAAATAGACTTCCTGAAGGTTAGGGTTTTTAACTTTGGCAACGAGTTAACCAAGAAAGGGGCAGAAACTAATTCTCCAATTCTTAAAAAAATTAAGAGGATGGTTTAGACATAAAATCTGTCATCTCAATGATAAAGATCTTTCCATTGTTATGAGGCAAGGGGCCCTGTTTCTGTCTTTGTTCTCCTGGGACTATCACGAGGGTCTTAACAAATGAAGTCCTAGAGTTAACTCGCTGGTTTAGAGGTCCCATAGTTTGCCCGGGGAGTTGCACGTCAACCTTGTTTGGCTGGGTATGATGGGTGGATGTAGAATAAGTGGTAGAATAGCACTTCACTTTTATCCAAGTGCCCACAACTTGGAAAGGGAATACTTGAATTGGGTTTATATTGAGGCAGAGAAACTAAAAGGTCACTTAAGACTTTATTCATTCACTCATTCATTTGTTCACTTATTTGATTAAGCATTAATCAAATTTTTAACACTGGATTGGAGTTGAGAGAGAGGAAAGAAATGCAGGATTTAGATCTTGACTATTATCACAAGGGCACCATGATTGACATAAAGATACCAGAATACATAGTCAAAGAACAAAGTTCCTTTAATGTCAGTAAAAATCTCAAGAACTTAACCAACTTAAGACATCCAGTCACCACCAGTGAAACTAGCTGACTAGGGTACAGAACCTTTTGGGTCTTTTAAGAAGCTCCCTTTGCCATTTTGAGGAAGGTTTAACCTCTAGCCCATCTAACTGTTCTGGAGTCTCTGGCTCCAGGACTTTGTGACTACTAGGTGCATGTAACTGATAAGCATTTTAGCATTTTGCCAGTCAAGGTCTGATGTATCAGTAGTATCAGACTGGCTTAGGAACATGTTAGAAATGCAGAATCTCTGGCTTTATCTCAAATCTACTGAGTCAGAACCTACTTTTTAACAAGAACCCTGAGAGATTTAGTTACACATGGCAGTTTGAGAAGCCTTGCCTTAATATGTTTCTAAGTGCTTACAGGGAAAATGAATGACTTTAAGTTCAGTTCCCTGGGGTTGGCTCTCCAGCTGACCGCCACGCCCCCTCCAAGCAGTACTGGGCCATTGATCTGCTGCACGTTAATGTGGGAAGTCCTTGTTCCTGAAGAGTATATAATCTCGTAAGGAAGTAAGATTTGCCGAAAATAACCCAGTAACAAGGTTACTGATTAACTAACAAACACATGATTAAGTGTTGATATGAGAAACACAGAAAATACCCTAGAAGTTCAAAGAAAAGGAATAAGCTTATAGGTATCAAAAGACATGGGTGAGAGAGTTCTTTTGAAGAACTGGACTCAATTCAGGCTCTAAAGCAGTCGGTCCAACTTGAGCATGCATCAGAATCATCTGAAGGACTTCTTAAAATGCAGTATTGGGCCCCAAACCCGGAGTTTTTTATTCAGCAAATCTAGGATGGGAAGGTGTCGATAACCTGCATTTATAACACATTCTTCCTCTCATCCCCACCTGCTATGCTGATGCTTCCAGTCCCAGAACAACACTAAGTACCTCTGCTCTAAACAGTGCTTTTCAAAGAGGGGTGGGGAAGTAATCTTGCCCCTTGGGGTCAGATTTAGCAACATCTGCAGACATTTTTGGTTGTTATAACTGGGTGTTGCAACTGGCACCAGGGATGCTGCTAAACATCCCACAATGCACAGGACAACCCCCACAACAAAGAATTCTCTAACTCAAAATGTCAATAATGCTGAGGTTGAGGAATCTTACTCTAATGCTCAACTTTGGCCTCCCATTAGAATCGCCTGGGAAGACTTACAACATTCCAAGGCCCAGGCTGTACCCCAAGTCAATTAAATCAGAAACTCTGGGATCAGGACCTACATGATAGTATTTTTTAAAGCTATCCAGGTGATTCTAATGTATAGCCAAGGTTGGTGAGAACTCTTCTGAAGGATGGAAAACATGTAAACAGTTAAAAATTGTGCTGGCTAATATGTTTGCTCCTAGATTTATTCTCCACTTTTCTCTACCTTATTTAGGTGTCCAGGAGGCTGTCCAGCGACCATATTATCCAGGCCCCTTGGCCCTCTGGCTCCTGGGTGGATTCAACCAATAAGAGGTCCCATGTGAACATTTGAGGCAGGAAGAGAGAGATGGCATGTTATTTATTTTTCCTACTCCCTCCGTGTATTACCACAATTCTGACAGCAGTTCTCCTCCTCTATAACTGCAGCTATTTTGGGGTAGCTGCTTTTCCATGGCCTTAGCTCTTAACCAGGTTCTGGTCACCCCCTATCCTCTCTTGTCCCAAAAGCTTGCCACTGCTGCCAGTTAATGCCTGGGTGCTTCAACAGTTGTTACTGGTTCCCTCAACTTTGCATACATCTCTATAAATGATCTCTTAGTTAAAGTCACTTTAAAATTCCAAGTGAATGTGCTGTTTCTTGCCGGGTCAGGCTGGCTTCATGGGCATGCAACCTATGCAGGTGCAAAGGGCCCTACCCTCAGAAAGGCCCCATGCTTGGTTTAATATTGTGCTGCATTCTGTCTTGGATTTCTTAATACTTTTGCACAAGTGGTCTGTATTTTCCTTTTTCATCAGGCCCCACAAATTATATACTGGCTGATAGAAAGCTGGCTTCTTAGGAAGGAAATGGCAGGAACAAGACTGGGAGTTAAAAATGCACTTGCTGTGTTTGGGGAACAGTAAAATGGGGTCATTTCCAACCTGGCTGTTGAGAATAATTCATCATCAGATCTAGCGGCAAGCTCATGGTGGTCTGGCAAAAGCCGTGGACTGGGTCTACTGCAAGACAGCCTCAAAGTGCCCAAAGCGTCCTGGCATAGGTCATGTTAAGTGCTGGCTTCAGAGTAACCAGTTTTCCAGACTCCAGTTCTTGATATACCTAGGACTTTTTCTGTAAGTCATATTTTAGATGTAAAAAATAAGACTCCACAGGTAATGTGTGCACATTCCAGGAAAACAATATGTTCATTTGCATTAAGCTCATTTTACTCTCATAATATGCCATACAGGATAGTGGTTCTGGAGCAACACAAATGTTAATAAACTTTTTAAAAACTGAATTATAACATATATAGAGAAAAGTACTTGAAGTGTATAGTTTAATTTTCACAAAGTGAACACATCTGACACTCTGATCAAGAAAGGACATCACAAGCTCTCCAGAAAGCTGCCTGTGCTAACTTCCTTTCCAAAAGTAACTATTATTCACGCTTCGGATGCCAAGAGGTGTTGTCAACTTGATGGGAAAGAATCATACAGTCTGAGTCATTTTGTGTCTTGCTTGTTTTTCTCAATATTGTGTTTGCGAGATTTATGGTTTATCTTTCAGTGGTTTCTTCATTCTCTTTCATGTATAGTAACCCATTGTAGAATATTTTATGATGTATTTACTTATTCTAGTATTTATGGACATTTGGGTTTTCAGGTTTTCACTGTTATGAATAATGCAATATGAACATCCTTGCTGGGTCTTTTGGTGTGTATGTATGCATTCATTTAAAAAATACATTTAGAAATGCAATTGCTATATTGATATAAAATTTTTCAACTTTTGTAGACATTGCCGAACAATTTTCCAAAGTGATTGTATCAGTTTATATTGCTACTACCAGTGGAAACAAATTCTAGTTGTTTCACATCTTCATTAATGCTTCAACATACCACAGCAAGTAAAATTAATCATTCTAGTGGGTTCATAGTGGTTTCTCATTTCGACTTTAATTTGCATTCCCCTGATAACTAATATGGTAAAGTACTTTTACATATATTAATTATCCATTTGCGTATCTGCTTTTGTGCAATGTCTGTTGAAGTTCATGCCCATTTTTCTATTAGGTTGATAACTCCAGTTAATTCATAATTTTTATATTCTGCATGCAAGTCCTTTGTTGTTTATATATATGCAAATATCTTCCCCCACTCTGTGGATTGTCTCACTTTTTATGGTATCTTTTGACAAAAGGGATTCTTAATTTAAATATAGTTCAATTTAGGAATTTTTTCCTTTTTGGTTGATATTTTTTTGTGTCCTGTTTCAGAAGCCTTTGTCCTAAATTGATGCAGATATCCTTTATGATCCTACATTGCTTTCTAAAAGACTTATTGTTTTACCTTTCACATTTAAATGAAAATCAAAACATAAAATTGTGTGATTAGTGAGTAGATGAAAATTCTTTCTATGTGATTAAACAAATGATCTATGATCATTTATTAAAAAGACAACTCTTTTCCTATTGTTCTCTAGTGCTACTTTTGTTATAGATCAAGTATCCAAATATGACTGGTTTTAGTATTATGATAATTGGTAGTTCTGGGCTCATAGATGAGTTGTGTAGAATTAGAATTAGTTATTTCTTAAATGTTTGGTAGAATTCACCAGTAAAGCCATCTGACCTGAAGTTGTTTTCCCCCCATTTAGGAAGATTTTTAACTACACATTTGATTTCTTTACGGGTATAGGATTGCTCAGGTTATCTTTTTCTCCTTGACTGAGCTTTGATTCAGCTCTGGTAGGTTGTCTCTTTCAAGGAATTTGTCCATTTCATATCATTTATATTTGGTGGTAACTCTTTGTTAATCTTTTTCATTGATTTCCTATTTCTATTTTATTTATTTCTGTTTTAATATTTATTATTTCCTTCTGCTAACTTTGGGCTTAGTTTGTTCTTATTTTTCTAGTTCCTTGAGATATAGAGTTAGGTTGTTTATTTGAGATCTTTCTTTCCTTAATGTAGGCATTTATTGCTGTAAACTTCCCTCTTAGAATAACTTTTGTTGCATTCTACAAGTTTTGGAATGTTGTGCTTCCATTTTCATTTGTCTCAAAATATTTTTTATTTCTCTTTAGATTTTTGTCTTGGATTCATTGGTTGTTCATGTCAATGTCATTTAGTTTCCATGTTTTTGTAAATTTTCCAGATTTTCTACTGTTATTGTTTCTAGTTTTATACCACTGTGGTTGGAAAAGATACTTGATATAATTTCTATCTTCTTGAATTTGTGGAGACTTGTTTTGTGGCCTAACATATGATCTATTCTAGAAAACATTCCATGTGCAGTTCAGAAAAACGTGTATTTAGCTACTGTTGGATGGGATGTTCTGTATATGTCTGATAGATTCATTTGGTCTACATTGTTATTCAAATCCACTGTTTCCTTATTTTTTCTCAGTCTAGATGATCTATCCGTTGTTGAGAGTGGAATATTAAAGTCTCCAAAAAGTGTTTATTTATTTAGGTACTCCGGTGTTGGATGCATAAATATTTACAACTGTTATGTCTTCTTGATGAAGTGACTTCTTTATTACTATATAATAACCTCCTTTGTCTCTTTGACCCTTTTTAGTTTGAAGTCTATTTTGTTGATACAATTATAGTTACCCTGCTTTCTTTTATCTACCATATGCTTAAAATATCTTTTTTCATCCCTTCGTTTTCAGCCTATTTGTGTCCTTAAAGATAAAGTGAGTGTCTTATAGGCAACTATTGTTGGGTCTTGTTTTTTTATCCATTGAGCCATTCTATGTATTTGATTGGAGACATTAATCCATGTACATTTAGAGTAATTATTGATGGGTAAGGACTGAATATTGCTATTTTGTTAATTGTTTTCTGATTTGGAGATCCTTTGTTCCTTGCTTTCTCTCTTGTTGTCTTCCTTTGTGATTTGATGACTTTTTGTGGTGGCATGTTTTGACTCCTTTATCATACTTACTATAGCTATTTCCTTTGTGGTTACTATGAGGTTTACATAAAATGTCTTATATTTATAATATCTATTTTAAGCTAATAATAACTAGCCCCTGATAACCACTATTCTACTTTCTGTCTCTACAAAAGACTTAACTACTATAAGCACCTCATATAAATAGAATCATATAATATTTGTTGTTTTGTGCCTGGTTTATTTCCCCTAGCATAATGTCTTCCAGATTCATCCATGTTGTTGTACATGCTAAATTTCATTCCTTTTAAAGGCTGAATAATTTTCATTATGTGTATATATCGTATTTTGTTTTTCCATTCATCTTTCCAAATATTTGGATTACTTTCATCTTTTGGCTATTGTGAATAATGCTACTGTACGCATTGGTGTAAAAATATCTGTTTAAGTTCCTGCTTTTAGTTCTTTTGTGTATATACCTAAACGTGGAATGGCAGAACAATATGGTAATCCATATGGTAATCATATGGGAAATCCTTAATTTTTTGAGGAATCAACATACTGTTTTCCACAGATGATGCAACATTTTACATTCCCACAAGCAATGCACAGGGTTCCAATTTTTCCACATCCTAGCCAACATTTATTAGTTTTTGGCTTGTTTATTTGTTTATTATAATAGCCATCCTAATAGGTGTAAAGTGGTATCTCACTTTGGTTTTGATTTGCATTTCCCTAGTAATTAAGGATGTTGAGCATCTTTTGACCATTTGTATTTCTTCTTTGGAGAAATGTCTATTAAAGTCCTTGCCTATTTTTAAATTGAGTTATTTGGCTATTGTTGTTGTTGTTGCTATTGTTGTTGTTGTTATTGTTGAGGGGAAATGTTTTAAAGAAGATAAACTGATATAATATTGCCAGGATATAATATTTTCTGATACAATATTACCAAAAAAGTTTTTAAAATAATTACCAGTGCACATGTCTCACAAAGGAATTTTAACCAGAATATATAAAAAACTGCAACTCAAAAAGAAGACAAACAACCCAATTTGAAAAGGGTAAAAGATTTAAACAAGACACTTCACAAAAGAATATATACAAATGGCCAATAAGCACATGAAAAGATGCTCAACATCACTAGTCATCAGGGAAATGCAAATTTAAATCACAATAAGATCCCATTACATACCCACTAGGTTGGCTAATATTAAAAAGAATAATTATGCTAAGTGTTAGTGAAGATGTGGAGTAATCAGGATTCACATACACTTTTAGTGGGAGTATAAAATAGTGCAACATTTGGAAAAGCATTTTGGCAGTTTCTAAAAAAGTAGAACATACATTTACCATACATTTATTAATTTCATTCCTAGGTAGTTTACTCAAGAGAAATGAAACATATGCCCACACAAAGACCTGTACATAAATGTTTATAGCAGCTTTATTCATAACAGCCAAAAAGTGGAAACAACCTAAATGTATATAGACAAATTGTGATATAGTCATAAAATGGAACACTACTCAGCAAAAAAAAAAAAAAAATGAAAAAACTACTGATACGTGCAATACGAATGAATCTCAAACAAAAAAAATGCTGCATGAAAGACGTCAGAAACAAAGGAGTACATACTATATAATTGAACTTATATCAAATTTTAGAACATGCAAAACTAATCTATTATGGTATAAAGTAAATCAAGGGTTGACAAGTGTCTTTAAAGTAGGGAATGGACTTCTAAGGGAAACAAAGAAACTTTGGGCGTGTTATGAATAGCCTACATCTTGATTGTGGTGATGGTGTTTCCACAGATATATATATTTGTCAAAATTCATCTAAATGTATGCTTAAAATAAGTGCATTTTATTGTATGTAAGTGACACCTCGATAAAGTTGATTTTTTTAAAAAAGCAAATTCTCTTAGTAACTAAGAAACTGTGATGATAATCTAAGTCTTCGAACTACCATGTTATACTTAAGTCTGACATAAGTATGGCAAATACACACCTTACACTGAGGAAGGTGTTCAAACATCTAGTTTCTTTTCTTCATAAACTGAAATAATTTCCCACAATACCATTAGTAAAATAGTTATATTTACTCCTTCTTTTTCAAACTTTCTGAATATGCCACTACATTTCAAACAAGTAAGCTAAAGAATAGAATAATATATATTTTAAATGTTTAGGTTACTCAAGAGCAAAATTAATCTTATAACGTTACTTATAATATTCCCTAAGTAAATGGAATAAAGCATTTCAAAATTACTTTCTTTACATTTTAGATATACTCTATTATGTTGAATGGCCCTTTAAATGTAAAACCAAGCACGTGAGCAGTTCTCAGGGTATTAGCTAAGCCTTCACTTCTGTGTCTGCTACTGAGTTATTACACAACATTTTAAATTTCAGATCCCATAAAATTGTAAAAATGCTATTTACAATTTTGTGTGAACAAACATATGAGCCCAATGAAGAAATTTTCTCTTTAAATCATAAACAATTCATTGAAAAATATTAAAAATAACACTTTGATACTATAGAATAAAAAAGATACGTCAACAATTAAAAAAAAAAACATACTGTTGTGTTCTAAAGATTAACTTCAAAGGATAAGATATTGTTACCATAATGTGAAAATAAATCTTATCATTGCCTTGAACATATTCTTAGTACATTGCTGTATCTGCTGTATCTGATGAAATCTCCTCGGGTTTGAGATTTTAACACTAAGAAAATGTTCTTGTTTCTTTGTATTTTCATGACAAAATAGCATTCTTGCTAAAAAGATTAGATTACAAAAAGGAGTGAGAAGCAGAAAGAAGAGAGAAAATTTTCAGGCAGAATGTCAGGTTTCGGGATATGTCCTAGTGACTGGAATCTGACCAATTTATCTGCAGAGATGCGCCTTTCATGGTCTGTCTTGCGGATAGCTGTAAAGCAATTACATAAATTGCTCTGAATCATTTCACTAGGATCAATTTAACACTTAGAACTAGAAAGCTCTGCCAATTTGATCCGAAATCTGTGATTTTAAAGATTTTTGAGAAAATAATGTTTTTTCTTCTTCAAGCTGTGCAATGGGATCCACTGAGAAACCAAATTCTTCTATCCATCCAGAAGAATGTTATCTCTTTGATTATTAATGTTAAGTCTTTGATTATCTGGTTTTGAATTATGTGTAATCGTGAAACTCAGGGCTTGTCTCCTCTCAAAGCTCTTCCACAGAAATAGCATGATTTACTGGAAAGTTATTTACCATATTCCACATCTTCAAAGACCAGATCCCCTTTATTTCTCTACCACAAAGTGCTCCTTAGAATTTTTCATTAAAGCAATATGAATTAATGCCAGTTGTTACTCTAGGAGAGATCAAACTGAAACCTCCACAGAAGTCCAAGTAACAGGAAACTCACAGGGAGCAATAGATACTGTGATGTGCTCTTCAGTGACCGATGAAATATGCTATTTTAAAAAATGGTAGTGAAACTGAACAAGCCCTCAGAGCATAGAACAAATTGCAAAAGTAAATACATACAAGGAGAGTGATTAACAATATTAAAATAATCAATAAGGATGGATGAATATGGCAGCATTTTGAGATAAAACTACATTTTCAACTATTTTTAGAATGCTTCCCATTTGGCAGAATCCCAAATGGATTTTGCCAAGCACTTTTTCTCCTTAATTTTTAAGTACGTATGTATTTCAAGGAAAATTTAATCCATATGTTCCTCTCTCATTTACACAATTTATCAAAATGTTGCTTTGAATGAGCCATTTAATGTCTAAGAAAACTGAAGAGCACTTTTTCTCCCACCCCCCAATACAAGTTTTTGGCTTTTTTTCTTCTTGAATTAAATATGTGTTTGGTACTACATAAAAAGCTAATTGAAAAATATTCAATTCTGTTTTAATATTCAGAATCAAACAAAGTCTGATAAAATTCAAAATAGCAGAAGAGCAGACATTCTTTCATTAACATGGTTTCTGTAAAGCAAAGCATGTTAGAATAAAAGTCACCTTAGAAATGACAAGTTTCTTCTCTCACTTTAAAAACTAGGAAACCGAGTCCTAGTAAAGTGACTTCTTTGGTTTTCTGATTTTAATTAAGATATTGTCCATAACATATAAAAGTGTTGACATAATAGTAGATCATAAAAAAAAAATTAAAAAAAAACCCCAAACACTGGAGTTCATTTCTGCATGCAATGTGCCTGCCTGCTTCCAACAGACCAACACCTGGACAACTGATTGGCAGGGAACCAAAAGTTCAACATCTGGAGTTGCCCCTGAAAATTTCAATGGCCCAATTCACCATGTGATCCTAATTGTATCTATCCTTTACTATCCCCACAAGGGTAAGTGATAGACCTGTTTAAAAGAAAAATTAATTCCAGGTACTCTCAATTCTTACCAGAAGATGCTATAGCAAAACAAGCTGATTGTGCTTTAACTGACAAGGATAATTCTCCCTTCTCTCCTTCCCCTCGTTTTCCTTCTTCTTAGTCCCCCAAAGGGGATCATTCTAGGCTACACAGAAATTAGCCTATGAGATAGGATCAAGGTACACCTTTGGTTTGGCCTCTGTTACCAGTGTCTTCAAGCACTTCAGTTTCCTTAGGCAAGGAAAAAGGCACAGATGAGTGAAACACTGTTATCCCCAGGGAAATAAAAAAAAAAAAAGAATAGAAGGCCATTGAGGCTTTCATTTGTCATATCAGGAGGCAGTCATAAGCTACAGATCACGAATCACAATCAAAAGAACTCTATAAGATTCTGTAACCTTACAACATACCAATGTTTATGTTACTTTCTGTTTGTTTTGTAGCAATAATTCCCAGAAAACCCCTATTTTTTTAAAATGCGATGGGAGGGGCATATAATATATGTGTGTCATTTGGGAGTAATCAAAGAAGGAGCGAACTGGGAGAACTTTTGTGGAGGGAGAAACCAAAATCATGTAGTGCAGAACAGCTCCACCTCTTACCAGTTGTTTAATCTTGGGAATGTTTCTTAACCTCTCTTTGTCTCAGTTTTCTCATCTATAAAATGGAAACAATAACTTTTGCCTGCTTCATAAGGATTAATGAAATGATATGTATAAAGCATTTAGGACAGTGTTTGCATATAATAAGACCTCAAAAATAATCGTGGGTACACTATCATTTTTTTACATGGAAACAGGCTGAATTCCTGGGACTTGTGGCAAACAGAAATATTATTTAAGACTGATAAGGAGCTCTGAGTCTAAGCAATCAAAAGGCTATTATGGATTTACTAAACCAACTATATACTCAAAATGAAAAATGAGGACTCAACTGATGCTATTATAACAAGTGCCCATATTAATGGTATAGATTGTAACTCTACCTTCTTCTATCTTAACTTCCAGCTGTCAAAGACAACAGTGTAGACAAAGATTAGACAACCATTAGAACTGAATTCAAAATACTCATCAGTCTCCTCAGAACTCGATTTGAGAAGAGATTAGCAATGACCTTAAAGCATGATAGCTTTGGGGCTCAAGTGAGGTGGGTTTCTGAGCTGTTTTTAATTGGTGAAGTTTTTCTCTTTTGATTGTAACTTGATTGGTTATACCAGATGGTAAATGGATTGGAAAGCTCACTGGCTTGAGGAGTGTGGGAGGACTGTGACTGCAGTTGGTTTTGTTTTAAGTGTCACTTTGAAGACAACATTCTATATCTAAGGGGTTCTTATCTACGTTAAAAAAAAAAAAAGATTGGATTTGGTGATCATAAATGCCCCTAACATTTCATGGACCTATAATAGCATAATTATGAAAACATGAGATTGTTTTTTCTGGCCATATAACTCGATCACCGAACTGATTTATAGTGCAGCTTTCTTTGAAAGTTCCAGGCATTGTGTACAGAACAATTGAGAAAATAAAGAGGAATGTGATGACTACAATATGCTTTAGAGTTGGATCTAGGTTCAAATGCAGACTCTTCCACTTTATCGATGGCCCAATATTAAGCAAATTGTTCAATTTCTCTGGTTCTAAATTTGCTCAATCATGAAATATGGCTCACTTTACCTATTTCATAGGGTTGCTCAATAATTAAATGAGAGAGCATAAGTCATGTGCCTGCCTCACAATGGATGCTCAATAGAAAGTAGCCATTGTTATAGCAGCAGAAAAGGAAATAAGCATTTGAAAATGCTGATTCAAGCATTTGAAAGAAGGTCTCACATCTAAGGGAGTGTCAGATTCTATTATGCATGTAAATAATGCTCCTCAACCCCAGAATATTGTTCTCATCTTTTTGTCATGTGGTAAAATATTACCAGTAGAGACCCAGGAAAAAGCAATGTGATTGTGTTTGTTGAATGAATTAATGAAGTTGCTTCCTTTGGCCAGGACTCTTGAGCTTTGCTGAATACTCTCACAATTAATTAGAGTCAAATTACATCACACATTTGACCAATTTGTTTGTTCACAGTACCTGACACTTGGGGCCTAATGGACATAAACATAAGCATAAACAATGATGAGTAAGTAAACTGTTTCATATTTAAATGATTAAATAAATATTATTTTTAAGTTTGCTCCTCCCTGATGAGTCTGAAATGGCTAAAAAAAAAAAAAAAAA
>NW_011888927.1:2641506-2653721 GCF_000151845.1 Pteropus vampyrus | reverse complement strand
TTAAGAGTAAGGCACGTGATAAACCAATACAAAATAGATCTTGAGTTAAAAGAATGAGTGTTTGCCTAGTTTTGAGGTTATTATCATAGTCGTCCTGGCCAAGTACCACAACTCAAAATTAAAATTTCAAATGGCGATTAGATGAAACAGTGTTTCCACCTGAAAGCATAATCTTTACATGGATTTATACGCTAGGAAAGTACTATATTTCCTACTGGTTTCCTATTTGAGCTAACAAACCACCGATCTTTAACAATTTGCAGAAAGATAAGGGGTAGATATTTGCCATAGACAGATCTTTCTATTCTAACTCAAATGCAGAGATTTTCATAATATTTTATTTTTGAGCATGGGATATGGAAGTAAAAGTTCCTTTGAATATCAAGAATGAAATAGTTCTTTTAATTCATTCGTTTTGGCTTTCTACTAGGTTTGTTATCTTATTGTCACTTGCTTGTCGCTGGGTTCTCAGATGGCAACTCTGATCATTTACCAAGTCTCTAAGGGCATAATAGGATTCAAGAATCAGTTTTGACTGGGGTCAATAACAGAAATCAAAGACGTTCTCAATTAAAATTACATAGGGTTCCCAGGAAAGCAGCCTTGTGATAATAAGGGCAAAACAGTTGAAGTTTTCTTACTAGATGCTCGGGGCAGTACATACCACTGCTGGTGTGCAAGCTGCCCTGCACCAACATCTTTAGGAGATTTTATAGCAAGTTGAGACTGGCCACTGACCCTCTTGCTGAGGTGACAAGTAGCAACTGATCCCAGCTGGCTCCTACCAGGCAAGCTAGAACAATTCACTGGACAAGCCTCTTTGTCTCTCCACAATGGGTAAGCTATTTAGACCCATTAGGAGAGTACATACTATTTGTTTGGGAAGCAGGATGAGGAAACCAGGAAAGGTCTAATATCTGTATATGATCCATGGCCAAAAATAAAAATCTACCAAAAGGACAAAAACCAACTAAGGGCCAGCCTTCCAGGACTTCACAGTCTAGTGAATGAGGTCAGAAAACAAATAATGACCACACAACATGGAAAATGATCTTGTTGAGGTATGAGAATCATCAATAATGTCATAAATGAGGTGGTGGTCAACCCTGGAGGCAGCGGGGAGGGTTCTTCCCACGAAGTACATGCTCATGATGAGAAGGCAGTCTAGGGCAGTTGAGGGAAGGCATTCTAGACAGAGGGAACTACATGTCTGTAGGAACCCTAATTACAACCAAACCAAAGAGAGTTTGAAAGAAATATAGACGCCCACCTCACAATTTTACATGTTCTGCAACTTAAATCATAATAAAAGAATCCAAAGTCCAACACTGTATAACAAGTTTCCTCAAATTTCACAAACAATTAAGCAACACCAGGTCCATTTAGAAAGTGAAGATTCTTTTAGAACTCTCTGAAGTCATGAACTACCCTCAAATGTCTACTGTTCCCTTTTCCTAGCCAAGTGGCCCAGCCAATGTCCTCTGTCAATTGGTCATGGAGCTGAGGCAATGTTCGCTAAATTTACTGCCCTTGCTAGTTGGCCTTCTTGTCTTGTGGCCAGGGATTGTTTCTGTCCACCTAGAGTACCCAAAGACACAAGCACCTTATAAGTATCTTAAAAGGAATGTGGAATTTTCTTCTGGTCAGGTCAAAAAACACAGCTCCTATAACAAAAGTCAAAGCTCTGAAAATAAGAGATATCTTCTTTTTCAGGTATATTGTATCTGTTTATAATTGTTCCTGCTTCGAAATTTTGGAGGTGTAACACTGGTGAGGTCACAGAGCCATCTACCAGATCCAGACCCTTCCATGTTCTGGGTCACAGGAAAGCTGATATACAGCCTCCTTTAAAGGCTTACATGTCTTTGCCCTAAAAAACTACATTCTGTTTGTAGCAGGGGTGCCAGTGTGCTCTAATCACCTGCTATATCATCTTCCTCAGTTGCTCGGCAGCCCCTCACCCTCTCCATCTCTCTTCCTCCTTAGCCAGGCACAGTGAATGAAGTGACATTCTCGGTAGCTCTGAAAGGCCTTGAGTTCTGAAGTTCCATATTCATAACTCTCAAGCTGGCATGAGTGGGCCCTTGCTTTAGCTATTCAGGGATACCTGCGAGAAATGAGAATAAAATTTAGAAGTATGTAAATAGATTTATTACCTGTAAATCTTAACATGTTTTGAAAAGCATGATGCACTTAAATGGGTGAATCTAGCGGAGACCATAGTTTAGTGAGAGTGTATAGTCGTTATCTATTGCTGTATAGCAAATCTCCCCAAAGCTTAGTGGTGTAAAATAATAGTAACCACATATTATTTTTTATGTTTCTGTGATTCAGGAATTTAGACGTAGTTCTGCTGGGTAGTTTTGGGTCTCATGTAGTTACAGGCAAATCGTGTCTGGGACTGGGGTCATTCCGAAGGCTTTTGCACTCTCGCGCCTGATGCTCCAGCTGGTAAGGCTCAAACTACTGGTGGCTAAAACAAGTGAGGCTCTTCTAGGTGGTCTCTCCACTTGTTCTCTGCATCATGGCAGCTTTAGAGTATCTGGACTTCTTAGATGGCCACTCAGGCCCCCAAAGGCACTTCTCCTAAGTTATAGAGCCAGGTGGAAGCTGTGTCATTGCTCTCAACCTAGTCACAGAAGTGTCATAGGATTGCTTCCCTCTCATTCTGTTTGGTAAAATTGGGTCACCTGGGCTGACTCATGTTTAAGGGGAGGGTAAGTAGATTATACCTTTTTATTTCAGAAATGTTTAAAATTTTTCAGTTCTGTTTTATTTTTTTTTTTTAAGTTTATTGGGGTAACATTGCTTAATACAATTATATAATTTTCAGGTGTACATTATAATTTGACACCTATATATTCTATTGTGTGATTACCACCCAGAGTCCAGTTTCCTTCAGCTACCATATATTTGATCCCCTTTACCCACTTCAGTCAAACAATCACAAAGGAAGTCAGGAAGAGGGGAGTGTCAACTGGAAAGGATATATAAGTAGCAATGTATAAAAGCTAATCACCATAATTTCCATTGACATTTCTTTAAAATTTGTCAAGAATCAAATTCAGACCTTTAAAAATTCTCAATTTCATTTTTGCCTTTTATCTGGTTTCTAATTTTTTGTTAAATAATTTTATTTTTTTCTTAATCACTTCATTTTTCTTAACTGGTCAAATTTTGTTTTGCACCTTCTATATGCTAGGCATGTGCTAAAAAATTGAGATACAGAAGCAAATTTATATAGTCCATGTTTTCAAGGAGTTCACAGTCAAAATTACAATTCTTCGCGATGACTGCAACATTAGAAAGCATAGAGATGGGATATGGGAAAAAAATAACCAGATAAAATCATACTGTATTTTTTTCATTCTACTTCACATCTTAAAATGAGACTTTCATTTGCACCTGTTTTAAATGTGCCATCAACAATATTGTTAATATTAATTTGGAAAGTATTTCCTAAGGTAGACAAAGATTATCTGAGGTTAAAACACAAAGACCTAAGCATAGAGTCCTAATTCAGGAATAAATCATTGAGATGTCATTTGGTCCACCTTCGTGCACATCTCAGCCAAGCCCAAATCTATGGAAATCGATCCTACTGTTTTCAAGATAGTACTAACAGGAATAGTTCTAAAATGTCATAGGGTCAAAGATATTTACTATGCTGCAGAAAGTCCTGATGTATCATCAAGTAAGAAAACTGTAAGAGGAAGCATGTGCAGAAAGAGGAAAGCACAGGACAGCACTTCTGGAAGAAAGGAGAAAGTCACTGAGGAGAAAAAAGATGGGTAGTCAGAGAATTAGGAAAGTAGAGAGGAAAAGAAGAATCAAGACAGTACTACGCCATGACAGCCCAAGAGGGGAGAATTTTCATAATGAAAGGAAGGACAATCCTATGAATGAACTATGTAGGTCAAAAAGAACGAAGGCTGACATTGGTGCTGCACAAATCACAAGGCAGTACAAGAAAGTCTTTGATGATCTTCACGTCAGAGCTTGTCAAGTGGTGGAGAAGCAGCTCAGGTTGTCTCAGATGACCCAGCACTCTATACCAGACAAGAAGTCCTATAGTACTACCAGATGGCATTAAACTCCTCCATGCAATTTAATAACTACATTTGAGCATCTACTGTTTCTGGCCACTTTAAGTGACTCCACACGCCCCACCAAAAAGATTAAATTCATTAGCCCAGTAGTCATTGCTTTCCAAAATCATTTAGCCCGGTTTATCTGCGCCCTCAAATGCACACTTTATTTTGTCCAAATACAATTATGCTAAAAAATTCTCATGCCTAAGTTTTCATCTCTCTTGCTGCCTGGGAAGAAGTACAAAGAGACTAATTTAAAGATTCACTATTGGTAGGGATGTGTTATAGAAAAAGAGAATGTTTAAATAAAAAATTTAGACAGAATTCAGGAAAAAACAACTTATCTGTTAAAAAGCATTGGCTGAGAGGGTGAGAAGCTGATTTCTCAGAAGAGCTCTTAATCACATTAAAATTTTATCAGAAAATTGCTTAAGCATTTATCAGGAATGCTAATTTCTTTCCAGAAGAAAATTGGTTGTGAACTGTCTCACACACAAAAAAATTTTATCCCAGAGCAAGATTGAGACAATTTCTCCCATTTAACCTTTCTTATGACTACTGCATGCTTTCTCAACGTGTTTTGTGCCTGCACGACCACCCTTACCTCCCAATCTCTGCCACTTCTTGTGGCAAATGGCCAAGATTAAATGTTGTCTACTCCTAATGTTTTTTTTTCTATTCTAGAGTTCTTTTATTGTACCGCATCTTACTTTTTATTGTTTTTGTTTGTATTCATGTCTCTTATTTTAACTGTAAGAAACTGAATCTTTTCCTCTGTATTTGCTCATTAATATTCAATAAAGGTGGAATAATAAGTATATATAAACTAAATTCATAGTATGTGAAATGTTTTGTAATGCATTCTTCAATATATTGTACTTCAAGGAAATATTTCGCAATCTAAATTATTTCATTACTCAGATTAGATTCAGTGGTGAGTAATTGAGAAGCTACAAAAATACTTTAAACAAAAGAAAAGTTAATTTCTCTCTCTATAGTGGCAATGTTGAGGTTAACAGTCCAGAGCTAGTATAGTGATTCCAAGCTCCTTCTAACTTGTTGCTCCATCATCCTCAGTATGTGGCTTCTTCTTCATGGTTCAAGACAGATGCTTGATCTTGAGCCATCACATCCTTATTCTTGCTAGCAGGAAGAAGAAAGGGGAGAATGGCATGCCTCTTCTTTTAACGACACATTTCGGAAGGTGTACACAAAATTGTTGGACTCACGAATGCACTTGGGAGCCACAGTATATCTGATTACATGCCATTAGCTATAACTTAATTACTTATAGCACTGATAGTAATGGAAACTGAGGAATGTGCACTATTTAAAAGTCAAGAGTTCCACTACTACGGAGGAAGATAGAACAAATATTGAGTGAGAGCTAGAAGTCTCTCCTTCTATAGCCTATTTTAACATTTACTAAACCTCACTGGTCAGGAAATCCTATTTTAACTTGTTTTTCCATACTTTCGCATATTTATTCCTCGAGTTCTGAGTAAATAGTAAGAGACTCAATTTTTTTAATGTAACAAAATATCACTTCCTAAACTCTGGAAGAATATATATCTTTATTTAATATAAACATATACATATATACAATAAAAATTTGGGGCACCACACTCATACAAAATATCATGGTTTCCAACTTTTTGTGATCATGCACTACAATTAATAAATTTTAATCCCCACAATATATTTACGTTTATCTATTCATATATTTTATAAATGTACTACTAATTATATCATGCACAGAAATTTAAATTGAAGAGATAAAAAATGAATATAAATAAATAAAAGTTCTAATATTTTCTTTCTCCACACCAATGGACTTTTTAAAGCAAAAAACCCAGTCTAACAGATGTTAAATTTCCTGACTTATTCTCTACAGCTATCACACACGTCATCATTTCAATTGAGAATTCCACCAAAATCTAATAGAGAAGACTAGGACAAAATGCTAACAATATAGGTTGTTATATTGTTATGTCCTGCATGGAAAAGAAATAACACTTGTGAAACTCCCACATTTTGGGTCTGACAAACAAATTAAGCGTCTCGACAAAATGTCTGCATTGAAAAACCCATTTGGGCTTTTATACAACATAGCTGAATTTGTTAAAGAGTTCAATGTCTTCTTGTTTAGGAAGTTTTAATTTTACTACTATTGGGTTACTCAGATGGAATAAACAAGGAACACCGCTGTTCTGCTCATTGTGGTCATGAATTACAGGGCCCTGCAGAAGCATGGTGAGGTATTTTGGAGTCTCGATTTCAGTGTGCTGTGTGTGTACTATGTAGTCGTCTATACAATGTGTGTGTAGACTTTAAAGCTTTTCAAACGAAGCTACAGCTGAAGTTGCAAGACCAGTCATGTTGCATTTTTCCTAAGGGCAAAACCCCAAATTGACAGCTCTCACTTTGTGTTACAAAATTGAGCAATCAGGACCAAGCAGACCCCTGCCACATAGCGACTCGCTGATATCAATTACTTAGCCTATTTATCTTGACAAAGCAAAGTATTCATTTAAATCTTTCATTTTCTGGCACCGTAAAAGCAGTAGGGACTGCAGGAAAAGGTGATCATGCCATCTTGGAACTGTTCATATCTAAGATGTAGACTTTTGATCAGAGCTAGGCAGGTACCCAACATTTTAAAAATGGAAAAGTTTGAAAAGCTAGCCATATAGAGAAATTTCAAATATGGCTTTTTGAAGGGAGACTCTGAAAGAGAACATGGCCTAAGAGAGATAGAGGCTGTAAGAATAAAATTCTGACCACACTGTGATTAATAAATGTGGAGATAAAGACGTCAGTCAGAATTCCTAGAAACTCTCTGATGAGTTTAGATTTTGAAAGAATACATATATAAAGGCAAGGAAGGTCATATAACCAAGGACACAAATTGTGAAATGTATAAGAAAATTGTCAGAATCGCAATGTGCTGATTATGCCAAAGCTTACAAAAGTGACAAAGGCAATAAAACCTATCATTTCAACTCTGCTTAGATCACAGATGTGAATAAGAAAGTAAAATGTATAATACTGGAGATGCCAGTATAATGCTAGTAGATGAGAGAAGCATTTCAATCACAGAAAATTATCTTCAAAACTAAAATAGTCCGACATAGGTTAAAAGAGTACACAAATTTCCAGAAAGAATGAGCTGCTTAAATGAAGCCTATACTCCACTTCTGGAGGACTTGCACCCCAAGATTTTAAAGGAACTTGTAGGTTAGAGGGGAACCACTGAATCTAGGAGACCCTGAGCTATGTCAGGAGATTGGAATAAAACAGACTCACTTTTGATTTCCAGAAAGTGAGCAATATAGGGTTTGAGAGCTGATTCTAGAAACAGTAAATAAGTAGGCATGATGTTGTTATCCTGTAAAATTCCAGAAAGAGACTATTAAACAGGTGGTCTGTTGACCATAGAAAATGAAATGCTGATCAGTAGGATCTGGTGTGTATTCATCATGAAAATCTATGCCAAATGGGCTTCATTCTCTTTTTAGTAAGTAGATAAGCAGGTCACAGGCGCAGAACATAAACATGGAACAGAGGAACTCCAATAAGTCTCATTAAATACCAACATGAAAAAGCAACTTTTAAAGATATGCACGAGAGCCTTTTTCTTTTTAAAAAATAATTTATTTTCCAACTATATAAGCAATATTTTTTAAAGCATGTGGACACACAGTATTTCTTTGACTCCAAGATGTAAATCATTGTGTGATAATATATCAATTTAAAAACAGCTTTTGGGGTTGAGAAAAAAATTACGTGAAATGTATAATTTATCCAAATTTAAGAAGCATTAAAAAATAAAAATGTATCTTAGAGTTAAGGAAATACACACTCACACATATTCACAGTAATGTATAAATGTATAAATTAAAATCATACATTTATTCACCTGGCATTTGATTATAAACTTGGATTTGATGAAATTAAAAACTATAAACATAATTTCTAGTGAATTAATAATGAATTATAATTGAATTACTGCTTTTATTCTGAAATTTTAATTTAATAAATAGTTTTGCAATGTATTATACAGAAATGTTCATCAGCAGTTCCAGTTATTTCCTTAGGGTACATTTCCAGAAGTGGAATTATTGAGTAGAAAAATGTTTTAAAGATTCTTGATACATATAACCAAATGAGTTCTCAGAAAGTTTACACTAATTTGCATTATCACCAGCAGTGGTTTGAGAAAGAACTCATCTTACCGCCATTTAAAAGAATCTTTCCTTTTCAAATTCTTTGAAGATTTGGTAGGCAAAAACAAACTAATCTCAAATTTTCTTTAAATTTAATTTGAATTTCATTGACTACAGCGACAGAATATTTTTCCATATAAATATTACTATTTGTTTCTTCTGTGAATTGTCTATTCTTGTCTTTTGTTCATTTTTTGAATGGAAATTTATTATTTTTCATGTCAATTATTATGTGGTCTTTAGCTATCAAAGATATTAACCATTTTATGTTCTATTATTGTAATGTTTTATGTTTTGTATTAAACATCTGTGTCATTTTGTTTTAATCTATTTGTTTCCTTTGTCTTTTCTTAAGCTCTTCTTAAAGAATATACGCTTTTTCATTGGGAGATTTACAGAATTTACTTCAATTGTTATGTCTGATATTTGACCTTACCTCTAGTATTTTGTTTATTCCTTTTGTTTTGGGGCAATGTCTTGCTGTTTACTTTGTGTGTGCCTGTATTTTGCTCTATGATTGGTGTTTTGATTGCTTTTATCTTTCACAGTAATTTGGAACACAGATATCCTATATTTTTTATTTTACTTGTGATTGCTGATAAGTTTTTCAAATCATACGTGAACTCATATTGTAAAAAATATCAAATTCATGAATGAAACAAAAACTTTTATTTTCACTATGCGATATTGAGAATTTGGTGTATTTATATAATCCCTATCCCTTTCCTCATTCACTTTCTGGCCTTTATTGATATAACCTGGGATTTAGATCTAGATCATTACTACTAAATAATTACTTTTCCATTTTATAACTTTTAGTGCTTGCTTCAGCAGCACATATACTAAAATTAGAACCATTTTATAACTTTTAAAATATATTTTCTATTCCTTTTCAAATGAATTATTTTATTTTTACATTTATTTTTTATGACTGTAGCACTAATTATTTTGATCGAAATGTATGTTTATTTGGTTTCATTGCTCCCACCCAGTAGCAGTCCTTCTTTATTAGAACTTTAATGTTTCTATGTCCTTGATATTTTCAGTGCATGTCATACGGCTGGATTTTGAAAGGCCAACAGATCGACCAGACGAAATTTAACAATGAAGACGGAAAACTAAGGATGGAGCGGTTCTTGTTTGGCAATAATTGTAATGAAAAAGACCAGGAGATTTGAGTTTCTATAATCTCAATATGAGCAAACCATGTAATACGATGGTTTAAAAAGCTAATGAAAACATAACTGTCATGCTAATAAGCACAAATCATAGGACAAAATAGTAGTAATTCCACTTTACTAGGTATAAACCAGATAGCCATTAGCTAAAGTACTCAGGTCATTTCTGAGCCTTCTTAACATTAAAATCTAGCAAGCATCCAGAAAGGTAACTAAAAGAGAGGAGTCTAAAAATTGTGTCATATAAAGAGTAATTGAGGGAACTGGGGGTTTAAACAAGAAAAAATAAGATTTAGGAGCTTCGTTGTATTCTATGATGGATAATAAAGACTCATTGCTGCTGGAAGCAGATGTAGGAGAATGAGTAAAATTTCGGAGGATAGATAAGATTTTGACACAATAAGAGGAAATTTCTAAAAGTTAGAGCTGTCCAAAATTGGCATGTGCTGCCTCATACCCTACCATGTTTTCCATCACCTTAGACAGTTAATGGCATCTGTTGAAGATGGTACATGACCTTTACTATACTGGCAAAGAAATGCTTAATTAGAAATGTACTTGAGACAAATATATTACTGTGTGTGATTTCCCAGCTTCCTCCTCCTTCCTACACAACCGCCTCCCTCCCCCACCTGCAAAACTTCGGCTAAAGAGAAACTTGCTTTCACCTGCTCATTCTCTCTCCTCTTTCATCTTTAAGGAGAGTTCTCCTTTTTCAGGGCAAGTTTATAGGCTTATTGTATAGAGATGGGGGTCTGGAGAAGTGGCTCAGTTTCTAGAATCACTTTTGTTTATTGAGATTATAGGAAAAGTGTGATCAATATTTTTATAGAGTCACTTGGTACTTTTAAAAAGTTAAAAGGATGGACTGCTGTGAGAAAGGAGAGATAGAAAAGCCAAGCTTTCTCTCTGAATGCAGAGTTTGGAGTGTAAGCAGCTCTAAATATCTGCATAATATGGGAGAGCAGGAGAGAAAAGAAAAGGGGATACAAACGAATTCAGAATTAGAGGCAGGCTACTGTCCTGAAAGAAAAAATTATGCTTCCTAGTATGGGACAAGAGTATTGCAGGACAAACCAAAGAGAAGAGGAACCTAGAAGAGTTTCTGGATCCTATTTACATGGGCAAAAGTCACAAGACTTAGTGATAAGAAATGAGAATTTTAAATCAGATCCCTTCTCCCACTTTGGTCCTAGTATTACTTATGTGTAGGGTTGTCATTTCATAGTGTGGATTCACTTATTTTCTACTAACCATTCTGAGCTTTCGTTAAGTCTAACTGAACTCTGTGCATGTGTGTGTGTGTGTGTGTGTGTGTGTGTGTGTGTGTGTGTGTGTGTTACTTCCCTATTACAAGCAAAATTTGATTGCCCAAAATTTGATTTCCAAACGCTATTGTTGGGAGTTGTAATAGTTAATTTTATGTTTTAACCTGGCAGGGACGCAGTGCCCAGATATGTGGTCAAACGTTATTCTGGATGTTTCTTTGAGGTATTCTTGGATGAGATTAAGACTTAAAATGGTGGACTTTGAGTAAAGCAGATTGCCCTCCATAATGTGGGTAGGCCTCATCCAATCAGGTGAAGGCCTGGACAGAATGGCAAACTGACCTCCCCTGAACAGGAGGAAATTCTGCCAGCAGACAGCTGTCAGACTTGAACTGCAGCACTGGCTCTTTCTTGGTCTCCAACCTGCTGGCTCACCCTGCCAGTTTTGGACTTAACAACCTCCATAATCACATGAGCTAATTCTTTAAAATAAATCTCTTTCTATATACATACACATCCCATGAAGAACCTTGGATAATACAAGTGTGCTACACATTGTTGGTATAAAAAGACATTCTGCATTTGGAAGGAGATCAGACCTCACTAACCCAAAACTCTGGTCCCACTGTAAGATTTTTACATGTCTCTACCAAGCTCTAGATTCCACAAAGAATTATATTGTGTTGTTTAACATACACAGTGTTTGTATGGGCAGGGTTGTAACTCACCAAAACTTTCAAAATATCTTAATCTATTTATAACTTGTGCAACAAGGCAAAAATATTCAGGAAGGTATTGTTTAACTGAGTGATGATAATCAGGACATATATATTATGTGTGTTGGTGAAAAATGTGAATAAGTTCTTCTTTAGAAGAAAAAAACAGGTAGCATATAATAGATTATTTGTCATCAAATGCCACAGTGAGAATTCTTCAGTAGGAAGCATTTTGTATGTTGTTTTCAGAATATATAGAAGATAATCTGTTCTCCTAGAATTCATATTCAAGACAGATTATTCAATGAATAGGATCATCTGGGTACTCCGTTATGAAATTATAAAGAGAGGTCACATTTTTTAAAGACGAAAATGCTTTCATCTCTCCTCCCACTCACTATACAACTCCATTTTGCATATAAAACTATATAAGCTTTTAAGACTTAGATTTGAATGACCTTTCAATTTCTTCCGAGTCAAAACAGCAATAGAGTTCCATTCCATGAAAAGCACAATGATGTTATATAAATTGGGAATATTATATTAAAATAGAGTTAGTATTTGGATGAATTTGTCAAAATAAAGAGTGGAGAAGAAATGACTATGATGAGCCATAATGCATATGAAAGGGCTTTTGCTTACTACTTACAAATGCTAGAAAGTCAATAAATGTTAGAGTTCTTTATTGCTACTCCAATATTCACATTTCCAAGCAAATCCAATTTTGAATCCAGTG
>NW_011888927.1:2628789-2640291 GCF_000151845.1 Pteropus vampyrus | reverse complement strand
TATTAACCCTTTACCAGATATATCATTGGTGAATATCTTCTCCCATTCAGTAGGTTGTCTTCTCATTTTGTTTCCTTCACTGTGCAAAAACTTTTTAGTTTGAGGTAGTTCCATTTATTTATTTTTTCTTTTATATCCTTCACCCAAAGAGAGATATCTAAGAAAATATAGCTAAAAAAGAGTTTACTGCATATGTTTTCTTCTAGGAGTTTTATGGTTTCAGATCTTACATTTAACTCTTTAATCTGTTTTGAGTTTATTTTTTGCATATGGTGTAAGAAGGTGGTCCAATTTCATTTTTTCATATGTATGTGTCCTGTTTTATCCTAGAGTTCACATTGTCTACAGCAGTTTGCCCAAGGATATGTATTGGAGAGCAAAGTCATGATGTTTGAAAACCAGGAGGATTGAGAAATGTTCAGTTTGTGCATCTGATTATCTGCTATCAGTTTTCTCTTGTAGATGCCCAGAGGACAAGGTTTATGCCCACTGTAATTGTTATAACAATTTAAAATATAGAGCTTGTGGTCTATGGGTGCTTAATAAATACTATCAGGTAATTAGAGTGATGCTTAGTAACTGTCTCTGATGTTGTTATCACTTGCTGAAGTTAAACTACGTTTATACTTTCAGTAATTACCTCCCATGCCAAATTGTCCCCATGTGGACCCAAACATTGCAATTTTAGGCTGAATTCACATGATAGCAGTGATTACTTAATTTTTCTACTGTGAGCAGAACCCAGTTTTCAAAAGAAGCAACTTTCACAACTCATTAGACAAATCTTTGGTCAGCTGTAGGTATTATCCAATACGTTGAGGATGGAGGTGGAAGTGGATGCAGAAATTTTTACTGAAGACAGACAGCCCTGTGGCTATCTTATTTGTCAGAGCTTTGGCACTTAAAGTTCCACATTTTTTTAAATAAAGCAGTTATATTTTAAACTCACCTCAAGAATGTAACCTTAAATAAGATATACACACATGCATTAATTACATCGACAGCATTTTTTACTAAATTCTGTGCAGCTTCAAAGAAAGAATCTGCAGATACTGTCTTGGGAAAGGCTTACACAGCACTGCCATAGACTCAGGCATGCCCAGCTGACCACAGCCCCTTTCCTCTCTTTAGTTAATACTGGTAATTTCTAAAACCTCTGGATCAATCACCCCCAATGTAGAATAAGAACATTGTTATCGAGTCTCAGATTAGGTATCAATTTAGTTGGCAGTGGGAGGGAGGAGTTGGGGGAAAGGCAGTTTTTATAGTATATCAAAGTTGCTTAATTTTTAAGCAACATTTCACTTTTATGCCTGAGGATATATATACTTTGGTTCTAAAAATTACTAATTCAGTAAAGAACAAAGTTTGAGAAAATGTATATACTTTTTAAAAGGTGGCAAGAAGAGAGGTGGCATACCTAGGAATAGATTTAAACTGTAGAAGGTGGTTGTACTTAAGCCTCTTCACAGACAGACAAAGGTTTCTGTGGTTTTCTTTTTTCCATTCAGTCTGTAACCTGTTAAGATGATCATTTCATTTAAATTTACCGCATGCTGATTTGTGTTTCCTCTGTTGAGCTGGTGCTGCCTCCATGTTGATGTTACTTTCCTTTTCTCCAGACTGATCTTGATTTGATTGAAATAATGTGGAGTTGAAGTGGGAGCTTAAAAATGTAAAATCCTTTATTCTAGAATATGATATAATCGGCTTCAGCAATCTACAATGGAAATACTTACATCAACGTAGCAGCCTGTAAGCAGAGGAAATATTCCACCAACACTGATCACCACTTTTGTGCCTTTGGCAAGAATATGACTCAGGTGACAGGATTTTGGAAATAGAGCTTTAGGTTGGATAAAAGTGCCTTTATCCAAATACTACACTACCTTAAGACCACCTAAGACTCTCTCCCTGCACACATATACACCATTTTTCTATCTTTACTTCAGGCTAGCTATCCATTCTACTCTACATTCATATAACTGCACAGGTTTTTCTGAGCCAACAGTTTCCCAGAATTTACAGGTAACGTGATTCTTAGTGTGTGGCTAATCAGGATTAGAGCCTTGTAACTGCAACGTGCTCATGCATGCATACATATATAAGGGGGAACATTAAAGCAAATCTCTAAGTAATCCTGACAAGTTGCAATCAAGTCACATAATTCAGTTAATGTGTTTTTAAAATACAATGTCCTAATCCGATGTCGCAGGAATACAGAATCCAATCTCTGTACTCAAGAGCTTTTAATAAACCAGTATCAGACTACAATCTCACAAACACAAATGTGACAACACAATTTGTACTAAAATATAGTGTAGTAGAAGTTCAGAGAAAGGAGAGCTAGCCCATGAAAGATCAAACCAATTGACGCAATCAGTCTCTCTTTGACTTGACATGTTTATGGAAAGCTGTAGTCTCCTGTTCACTTTTTATGTGAGAAAGATCTGACTAAAGTCTTAGTTTGGAGCATAAATAGTTATGGGACATAGATTTTACATTTTACCTAGTAGATTATTGTAGAATTTTCAGTTAATAACTAAAAAAGAATGTGGGGCATGCCAGAATAGCTGAGAAAAGCATTCCAAACTTACTGCAAACCCCAAAAGGAAGCCGGTGGGCTATCTCCACATTCGTCGTGAGTGTGAACAGAGATGCGATCACTGGTGGTAAAACCAATTGGTTTCCTAAAAGGAAACCTCTGGTAGTCAGATTTACTTTTCTTTGTCAGGCACTATGAATGAAATGATACTCATACCACCGCATAGTTTAAATTATAACCTGGAGTGCAGTTGGGCTTTGGAATTCGGTGATCCCAATTTTAAACTAACCTTGGGAGTAGGAATGGGGGGTCAAAAGGAGTTGGCAATGCACAGTGAAGCATTTCATCACCTAAGCTCCTTTACCCGCTAAAAGCCCTCTTTATATTTTAGGTACAAAAATTCCACTACTTTAGCCTGAGATCAAGTTTCATCATTCCATAGTTTCAGTTAACACACTCCAAATGAAAGAATCCAAACAGACATTTGATAAGCTATCTATCATGTATCAAGTTCATGTCAGTTGATTAGAAGAATATATTCTGAGATGATTGACAGTTCTTTGACAATACCAATTTATTACCTGTCAAGTTGCAAGGTATGCTTTTGATATACAAAAGTGAAATAATATTGAAATTAAACTAACCCTAAGTTAAAACAGGAGTTATACTATTCCAAATAGATCCCAGATGACTGAAAAACATATTTGTCTGGATAATAACAATTAGATAAGTAATACATGGTTATTATATAGATGACAAACTTCAATGCAGTATACTATGTAAGTGCTCCTACCCTTTTCGAATAACGTTAAAAAAAAAAAAAACACTGAACTCAGTAACTCTGATGGAATAGAAATTTAAAATTATAAATTTGGAGAGTAATATATGGGAAAAGTTTAGTAATTAGTATTAAGGATATGACTTATTTCCTATGTCAGCGGGTCTACCTGAGTTTCAGACCCATACATTAGAAAAAAATGTGTTAAAATTGGTTCACTTTTGGTTAAATGATTGATATTTTTAACATATGAAACCTGTTATTTTGTAGCTGAGGTCTACCCTGCTTTCCTATAGCTTCACAAACTTTCCATTTTAAATTATAGAACTTCCATGCTAATTATAAACTTTTATCTTTAAAAGTGGTGCTGCCTTTTAATCATTTGTTGTAGCTGGGTTTTTTCTAAACCCTTATAGAAGATGGCACTGTTCTTAATTTGACCAAGGAAGGTTTTACTCATCTAGAAGAAGCTTGAGGTCTTATTAATACCCTGGGAAGTTTTGGTCAAAGGCAGAATTTAATGCAAAGCAAATTGTTTAAAAACAAGAACTTATACTTACAACATACAAATGTTTATTTATATTAACCAAGGAAATAAAAGATCTTATTTTTTTCTTTCCCGTGGAATATACTGTGTCAGTTTTCTCTTTATCAAAATTAGTCATAGCCAGGTGGGCTCAGGTAATGAGTAAAGTCATGGTCAATCATGAGCGAGCCAATTACCACTATTCTCTTCTCTATGGTCACTGTGTCCATCTCTAGGGGGATCCAAAATACTAACTATATATGGCACAGAAAGGTTGTGTGGTCGTCTTAACCTTGAGTGATAAAGAAGCACAGGAATGGGATGAACCATGGAAACTACGTTAACTCTGGTCATTGAAGCACCAGTAAGTGTAAATAATAGTAATAATAACTAGGATTTATTTAGTGCTCCTTAGGACCAGGCATTATACAATGTACTTCTTCCATCTGCATAATGTGTCTCTGTCTACATTTTATGGAGGCTCCAAGAGTTTATGTAAATTATGCAGTAAGAAGTGATGGAACCATGATTTGAAGCAGGCATGTCTCATCCTGTAGCACATGCTTATAATGCAGACTTTTGAACTTTGATTTGTAGACCAAGGACATCAGAATCACCTAAGAAGCTTCTTATGAGCATATTTCCTGGCCCCAAGAGTCAAATAATATGATTATGTTTACCTGGGGGCACCTTAGAAATCTGGTACATTCCTTCTTTTTTAAAAAAATGATTCCCTAAGTGATTCTCACGCTGATTCAGACTTGGAAACCTCTGCTGTAACCATTGCTTCCTAATCATATTCACTCAAGTGACATCGATACTCTTACTATCTGTATGGTTCACAAAGCTGCTCCCAAGCAGAGGTAACAGCTCGGAGCCTCTTGGCCATTCTTGGTCCTCGTCAGGCCTGAGGAGTCAACATCCCACCACACAGGTAAGCCAATCTCAAAGCACTAGTGGGACTGACATTGCCTCAGTATACCAGTTAGGACTCCTCAATCTAAAATCCTAAACCGGACTGTGAAGCCCTACACTGCTCAATGGTTTAATACCATCATATAAAGAAAAACACTTATATGACAAACTAAAAGGACCAAACTTCTGAAATGGCTTCACACAGCTTCGGAGTCTCCAACCTACTCCCCAGGAAACACTCATACTGAGAGGAATGTTATTCATTGGTCCCAGTCTTAGCCAAGAAACAAATCACCTTTTGGGCAGAACATAAGTCCCTCAGGCTTAGAAGTGGGAAATTGAAGAGGAGAAGGGAGAGAATTTTTCATCATTTAGTCCAAAAGGTCATTTTTCTAATCTTCATAATAGAAAGAATTTGCCCATAAGCTAGCAAATACTCAACAGATGGATGAGTTTCTTTGAACTCTGTAAGGTATGACCAGGATGAGACCTGGGTCTACCTAAAGGCTCTCTCATGCAACTTTGTTTGTAAATTTTAAATCTGGGTTTGCATTCTTACTGTCTTTCACCAGCTTTATGACCTTGGGCAAAAGATTTAACCTGAGTATAATCATACATATCTCTTGTGAGGCTAAATGAGATGGTATGTTGCAGAGTAAGAATCCTTTAAGTGCCAGTTCTATTATCCCAGCCTCGTTTATTGAAAATGCAAAATGCAATGATTGCCTACGCAATGAGACAGGCATGAAGTGTCCTCTCAGATTCCTGTATTGCTAGGATCACGACTTGATCAATGACCTGTGGCTGGTTACTTCTGTTCTGAATGATAAAGCGTCACTCTAAAGCCAGCAGGCCCTAAGCATACTATCATCCACAGGGTGCCCACGCTGGAAATCTGGGAGTCAGTCACGATGATTCCTCCTGCCCAGCAATGCTGGAAGTCTTTCAGTTTCACTAAAGGCCTCTTTCTTGTCTCTCTCCACATTCTTTAAGCCCGGAACACTCTCTATTTTCCACCTTCTATTCTTCTACCTAACTTCTTCCCAAAGATTAGGTCCTCACAAAGATGTCAGTTCCTTTAAATAGACTTCTCTGATGCCAAAGTCTGTGTTCAGTGTCTTCTTACAGCTTTCATAACACCCTATATTTCCGATACCATAGCACCCATTGCCTTGCATCGTAATTGATTGTTTTCTTGTCTAGATTACCCTTCTGGTACTATAAATGCTGTAAAAGCAAGCATCTTGTCTTTATGTTTGTTATATCCCCTACACAAAGCACACTGCCTGGAGTGTAGCAGTGATCGGTAATCATTTATTGAATAAGAGATTAAACTTCAGCATCCTTCCCTTTTCAAAACAAGAAATGTCATAATTAATTAGAATTCATTCGTATTTAAATGAGATTCATGCAGTGCTCTAAAGTCATTGCTATGTGTGAACTTCTTAGAGGTGCTGCCTTGAAATCGTTGGCTCCTGGCTCGGGGCTACACGGGATGAGGGAGATAGAAAGGAAAAGGTATGAGTTCTGCTCACTTGTAGCACTCTGAAAACATCAACTCATGCATTCAAGACTCAGTTTTCCACTCATAAAAGAAAGGCTGGAGAAGAACTTCCCTAGCTCTAAAATTCTGTAGAATATCAGAAAAGCACATGCCGTGCTCGGAAGCAACATCGGTGAAGTTCTGCCAAGGGTTGGTACCGAATTCCTTCATTCAGGCCATGAAGATAAAATGCCTGCCCCTGGTCTTCCCAAGTCCACGTCCTCCAGTGTTTCTGTAGTCCCTCTTCCTGCCCTCTTCATAAGCACCATGTAAAGAGTTTTGCATAAACGACTCAGTGAATGTTCTCATTTGAATTAAGTGGGGTCATTTTTATTTAGTCAACCTTAAAAGAATTTTTCTAATAGTTTGGGTCTGGGTATTTAGATCCAAAGAAGTTAAAAAGTTGGTAATACAAGGAATAAAGTATTAGGCAGAATACTCATTCCTAACTAAACTTCGAATACACAATGATGGACTTTAAAGAAATCAAGCTATTCTTCCTGCATGATCTTTCTTATTCAGGTATATCCCTGGGTCCCATCACCTAAGACAGGAAGCTGGGGTCTTCCTTTTATTGATCTATCACATTCAATAAGTCACCAATCATTCTCACTTAATAATAGCCGCCTAATATGTCTCCTGGCCTATAACCTCACCCCTCTCCAGGACAATTTTCATGTTTCCTGGAGGGGAATATGGCAATATGTAGCAAAGTCATCATAATTGTTTCTACTTCTTCAACCATAAATTAAACTTTTAGGACTATATCTTAAGAACCTAGTCAGATACGCACACAAAGACGTATATGCACAATGATGTCATGGACCATTATTTATGATAGAAAAACACATGGAAATAATACATATGTCCATTAATTATTTCTCATTTGGAATACTTCTATGTGAATGCTATGCAGTCATTAAAAATCATTTTGTAGAAGAATATGGATAGAGAAAAATGTTCAACATACACACTGTTAAGTGAAAAAGCAGGTTATTAAACGAATATAGTATGAAGCCATTTTAAATATATATACACATACAAACACAGAGATACATACATTATACACATATATGGAAAAGTAATCAGAAGAATCTATAATATAGGATACATAATATTCTATATATAGAAAAGTGATCAGAAAAATTTACACCAAAATGTTAACAGTTGTCTCTGAGTTGGTAGATTTAAAGCATTTTTGAGTTTCTATTATATGCATTCGGTGTGTTTTATAATAGAAAATATATTATTAAAGTGCAACCCCACAAATCTGATTATGTCGACTCTTCAAGGGATCTCTTAAAAATGCAAAGTCCTAATATGGCACCTGAGATCCTTCCCAAGCTATCTTGCCTAACCTCTCATCCTCAGGTCCCAGTATTCCCCTCTGTTCACTTAACTCTAGCACTAGACCCTTCATTCACCCACTGTGACTTTGCACATGCTAGACCCTCTCCCTTGGAATTCCCTCTGCCTTTCTGTGTCTAGCAAACTTCAACTGACCCTTCAGAAACCACCTAAGAGAGATTCTCATTGAAGAAGCTCTCCCTGTCTCCCTTCCTTAGTTCTCTGAGGTGGTCACGCTAACCTTTGGACTATCTTCAAATATCTCCATGTTTGCATGCACCCACTTCCACTACAATTATAGTCTGACTTTTCTGTCTTCCCTACAACACTGTGAACTCTGCAAAAGCAGAGACCAGGACTAGGTCTTCCTTGAATCAAGCACTGAAGCAGGAACATTATAGAGATTCAAAAAGTATGTGTTAGATTGAAACAAATAACACAAATTGAAAGAAAGAATTTTTGTATCTTATGAATTTTTGTTAGCTGTGCTTCAAATTCACAGCCCAATTTGTCTACTTTAATTTACTCCAGGTTCTGAACTTTTGGACTCAATGTAATTTGCATGCCTAAACTGCACAAGTTTAAGCACCTTTCAAAATAGCTAATTTCCATCAGATATGCTTATTAAAATAGCCAAATGATCCACATATACAAATACAGCTCTAAAGTCAAGAAATGAAAAATAAAGAACAGTTTCATTGCTAAGAGTAAACGGCTTTGAGGTCTAAATAAAAGAAGAAAAGTGTGGTATTTGTTATGGTGCGCTGATTTTGGTTAAATGGTTTTATAAGAAAGAAATACGGCCAATTTTATGAACACTAAATAATTACAGTTGACATAATAGCCACACTTTTTAGGATTACATTTTTCTATGTAAATACTTTCCTCCTAAATAACTAAAAATTACTTTAGCCATGCCAATATTACAAATGGTAAAATAAGTCCAAGAATATTGTAAAACTAGGAATAAAACTTGTTTTTGGTTTGGTCCCTTTACCAGAGATTAGGATTTAAATATCATTAGCATTTACAAAACTGTTTTATACTGTTTTTTTTTTTTTTTTTTGGTCACATTATATGGATGACTCTGTCTTGAATGCAAATCATATTTAGGGTTACTCATCATTTTAGCAAATATTATAGCTCTGTGTTCTCAAATCTCTCTTCTTCTATACCACACATATATACAACTTTATCAAATTGGTATTTAATGGACAATTGTCTTCTAACTTTAAAAGAGCAAATTATTAACCAGTCAACAACAGAGCAGGAGACACAAAAGGTTTTACTAATGACATACTGGACATACAATAATTTTCAAAAATGTCTCCACTCGTGAATCTGTATTCTTGAAACAGCTTCTATTAAAATACAACACTTTTAAAATAGCAATCTAATGAAAGCAGAAGAAGAAAATGTGTGAGATCAAGAAGGGCAAAAGATGATATTATCCAGATTTTTTTTTTTTTTTGATGTAACATAGATCAGACTAGCTTCATTCTTCTAAGGCCTCAATGATACTCTACCAGGCATTAATTTTAAAGCCTCAAGCCACCCTGAGTCACTCAATAGAAACAAAAATCTAAGCAGGGGGCAGAAACTGGAGAAAAAAAGATGTTTTGTTCCACTAGAAATATGACTCTTCACTTTCCGAATCTAACCAGGGCTTGTTCTTGTAATATGAATAATATAGCTGTAACTCATCAGAATTGTCTACATTTTAATTTGAAAAATAGTTCCTATGTTAATCTTTAATAGCCTGTATTCTGAATCAACAGAAAGAGTTACGAAATAAGTCATTTGCAGTGCCATAATTAAGGCCGATGAGAAGCGCATTCAGTAATGTGGTGCTGTTCTTTTCATCCAATAGCCTCGATGGTATATAGATCCACCATTTGATCAGTGCATCAGGCCCCAGGGGCTTCATGGTCTGCAAGCCACAAGCTACTAATAAGAACCCTCCAGCTTGTTTGTTAAACAGATCAGTCCTGGCAGGCACCCAAAACTCCAGTCCTTGAAACTTGGAGCTCTTTAACTTGCTCGGCCTATTGTGTGGCAAGCGAGAGAATAAACTATGTACCTCATAAATGCAGAGTAATTATGGATCAGTTAGTAATACAGCTGTGGCTCAAAAGATTGCTTACCTAAACCAAATCGAGGTCTAATTTATTTTTGTATTGTCTTTGTTAAAAACCAAACAAACAGCTCTACGGAGTTTGTATACACAGTGAAGAAAATGACTGCATTTTCTTTATAAACAAGAAGGCAACTATTGACTAAAAGACATTATCCTCAGTAGCTGAGGGGTTTTGTTCAGAACCAAGTCATTGCTTGTCATAGATTCACGAGGTTGTTTAAGGAAACGTAGTAGAATGCTTTCTTTGATAGAAGTTCAGTGTTTTGGAGCAGGAGTGCTGTATGATGATGTTTTTTGTTATAGACGCCAGATAAGATACCATCGACGTCAAGCATAAGGATGTAAAAATGAAGTAGCCTTTATTTACAAAGCAATGGTGAAGTAGCTTGAGTTCGTGTACATTAATCTGCCATTGATTATTGTGTATATAGGTAGAACTTTGAGAAACCACTGTTATAATCAAATTAATACTTGCCAATTGATGAATCCATATGAAACAAACAAAAAAACGAATAAACAAAAAATATATTAGGTTTGTAGAGGTATTAGCATCAACTTACCTGGAAATGGCTTAGTGTAGCAACAGCATATACTTTTTATGCCATAGCTAATGTTTTTCCTGTTTGTGCATTTACTCTGTGACAAGTACATTAAGTGACTAACCTTAAACCTTTGAGAAAGTGTTATGAGATGACTTGGAGATCTTCATTTTAGGAAATCTGTAATTTAGAAAATGTCTACTTGGACAATAATAGATATAATAAAAATAGTAAGACTGGTTTGGAGGAGACAGCATCTAGACCCGGTTTCATTCTTTATTAACCATGTGAGCTTAAGCAAGTAACGTATCTTACTAAACCTCAGTCTACTCATCTGTAAAGTGGGAAAACCTATTCTGCCTGTTTCGGAGGGATGTTGAACAAGAAAGGTTAACAGTGTAAGTACTTAGAGATATGCAGACACCTGGAAATGTAAACTCTTCTTCTTGCTAAATAGAATCAAACTTAGGGAACTAGCAGACTGCCTTCCTGCTCCTGCTGCCCCATATCTCCATGGGGAGAAGAGCAATCTTGGAAAGAGTGAAGGGAAGAGAGTTGAGAGCAAAGGCCATAGACTGATCTAAAATCACAGAAAGAGTAAGTCCACCCTATGTGCAAAAATGCCAGAAAGGAGTCCTGGTAGATCAGAGAAGAATCAGGGAAGAGACTTAAAAGTGTGTGCTGGACTCAAGGTGGCATCTCGTAAAGGCAGCATATTCCAGGAAAAGTGATGTGTGGGAGGGGGAGGGGAAAGTAAACGGAAAGAGAGCCATGCTTTTAGAAAACTGAATAGTGAAGGGGGAAAAAGCAAGAGTGAGGAAGTTAGAATCTTTAAAGGCAAAAAAAAAAAAAAATATGAAAAAAATCAAAGAATGCACAACCCTTCCTTCCATCAATGCCCTCAACACACACAGATATATTCACACACACACAACCACTTAAAAAAAAATTCATACTTTGCTACACTGACAGCAGAGGGAGCTCTTGAACTAGGAATCTTGCAAAGCACCCCAAATTGCCTTTCTTACCCACAGAAATGCAGATGTGCAAGCGATTTTTATTTAAGCAAAAAATATCATAAAATAAAAATTAAAACAATTCTGATTAAAATGAATACTTCTCCCACCCTACTACGTTCTGCACTCCATCCCCCAGCCCCAGCATGTAAGAGA
>NW_011888927.1:2591201-2626429 GCF_000151845.1 Pteropus vampyrus | reverse complement strand
TAGGTTGACAGTTTCATTATTTTGCAGATAACCTTCATCTCATTGTCTTCTGACCTACAGAGGTTGTAGGTCAGAAGGCATACCTCAATAGTGTCTCAATTACTGAATTCTTGATGTATTCAACATGGTTCTCTACCCTGGCTGGTGAAAGCTTGAAAAATTCTCAGAAGACCTCTGTGAGCTAAAAATTATTCAGTTTCCTAGTTCCTCTTTGCTCAGCCTCATGAAGTTTAGTGTTATGCATACATGCCTCAGTATTTAGTAAAAACTCAGTGAGATCTCTATGTATATTTCTGGAACTCTTGTTTTCTGTGTAGTTCCCTCCTCTCTAGAACTCTGCTTTGCAAATTCTAGGTGCCTCCAACACCCCGAGCAGCAATTTGTTCCCAAGACTTAGAGAATATAAGGCTGCCACACTCTGCTTGTTATCTCCTCCCTATTCTTCTCACTGAAAAGCTGGGGTGATTGTAGGGCTGACTGCAATTGTTTCCCCTCTCTTGAGGATCACAGAACTGTACTCCCTATTGTCCAAAATCTGAAAACATCTTCATATCTTTTGTCTAATTTTCTTGTTTAAGTAGAAAACAAATTCATGTCACACTATCATTCTTGGGGACAGAATGTTAACTAGGCAGCTGAATATTTGCATTTGACTGTGGAACTCAGAGGAGAAGTCAAGTCTGAAACTATAAATCTGGGAGTCATATGGTACAAGTGTTTCTCCAGAATTGGTTATACTGTGTGGAAATAGTACTCCTTTCAATCCCTAAGGCAGCTGGATGGGAATTGCAGGCTGGACTCATACAATAGCAGCCTCCCTCATTTGCCCCAATATGAAAAAAATTTTAATACATATTATTTATACTTGTGTTATTAGAGAATGACAAGGAGAGCAGAGCAAAGAGTTAAGCCCTGGACATGCTAATATTTAGAGAGTGGGAGAAGAAAGAGAAAAATCTATCAAGGAGACTGAGAAAAAGTGCTCATGCACTAGGAGAAAAACAGGAAAGCATGAGATATTGAAAGCCAAGTGAGGAAAATGTTTCAAGAGGGCTGAACTGATCAAATGGTGTTAGAGCATAAATGAAATGAAGAATGAGAGTTGAACACTGGATTAGGCAAGATGGAGAGAGTCGGTAATCCAGCAAGAGCATTTTCCGTGAAATGGGGAGGAAAATGTGGGAAGGATGCAGACAGGTTGTCATGAATAGGAGCAAAGAAGGTATCTGAAAAAGAATAAAGGAAGTAGAACCCCCCCAAAAAAAACACCCTTAAATACAGGTGTTCTTTACAGAGTAATCCTATTTATTTCTATAATAAAAGGTTTTAATGTCACAGTACCTCTTTTGTACTCCTAATTTGTCCCATTCGGATTTGTTATTCGCCTTTTCTATATACAGCTGATCCTCGTTGTTTGTGGATTTCATATTTTCAAATTCACTTACTTGCTAAAATTTATTTGAAACCCTGAAATCAATAGTCATGGCACTTCTGTGTGCTTTCACAGAAAATGCAGAGGGTAGAAAATTTGAGTTGGTCAATGAGCACTTTCCCAGCTGAGGTGAACAAGGCAACACTCTGTCTCTTGTTTCAGTTCTCATATTGTGTAAACAAGTGTCCTTTTCCAGTCTCCTTAGTGCCACGTTTTTCACATTTTTGTTGGTGATAGCACTGCTTAAAATGTCCCTCAGGAATAGTGCTGAAGTGCTGTTTAGTGTTCCCAAAAGAAAGGCTGTGATGTGCCTTATGGAGAAAGTATGTGTGTTAGATAAGCTTTATTCAGGCATGAGTTATAGTTCTGTTGACCACGAGTTCAAGGTTAATAAATCAACAATGTATATCACATAAAATGTATATCACATAAAACAAGGTTATATATATTGACTGCTTGACAAAAACTTTGTGACCAGAGACTCACAGGACCCTAACCCTGTATTCCCCTGAGGAGCAGTGGTTCAGTAGTCACTAATTCAGTTTCCACAGTGACTTTATATGACTTTATATAACTGTTGCAAATTAATGAGAATGGACTGTAAAAGAAAGTATGGTGTAGTATAAAAAAACAAGAATTTGGATACCTTCATTCTGGTTTTAATTCTTCTAATAACTAGATGTACATCCCTTAGCGAGTACTCTGGCCTCCCTTGGTTTCTCCACCTAGGAATGGAACTCTTTCAATTAGATTATTGCTAAGGCCCCTGAAGCTCTAGCATTCTCTGATCTTGAATCATCAGTAAGGGATATTCACAGTAACAATCTCCTCCAATGAAAGTCTTCTCTACTTTAGATCAAATCACCCCACTCCATAAAAGGGGTGAGGGAGGGAATAATGATATTACAATAACATAAGTAAGCACCAAGTTCTAGAGAGCACCACATAGATGAAGTGAAATACACTGATCTTTAAAAATCTGGGAAGTTTTCCCAGGAAAAGAGTTGCTTATGACTTTAGAAGTCATATCAAAATAACCCCCACATGTTAACATGTCACATTAAGAAATAGATATTAATGAGGGATTTTAAAAGAAAACAGCCACAGTAGGTTTAAATAGGGTGCAGCCTTCTGATGACAGCTTTGAATACAGAGTGCCAAAATGCAGGCAGACTGAGTGAGGTATGGGCACATTACTAAAAATACAAGGAATATAGAGAGTACGGTCAGGTGGCAACCTGAATTCACACTCGGGGTTTTTAATATCAGAAGCAAGAAAGTCATTTGCAACTCTTTGCTAAAGGATGAGACTCTTCTAAGTGTTAAGAACACAGGCCCATATGTGTAATGACAGAAGGTGAATATCATATGGGGGGTGTGAGGGGGCAGGGAGGGGACTGGAAAATGAAATTAATTCTCTGCATAATTTGACTTTCTTTCTTTATTAGAAAAACATTTTTTACGAGTAACTTGAAAATCAGGAGTAGATTTTCTTTAAATAGTTTTCCCCTGAGGAGGCATTGAAATTTTGTATAGACTTTGATATTGGGTCATTGGGGCTCTACACCCCATCACAGGTCTTTGGTCATACAGGAACGTGCCATTTTGCAGTACTAAAAGTGAGGTTTACCGACTGGTCCATGTCAGAATCCTAGTAGGAATTCAAGAGCAAAAATTAAATTAGAATAATCCCAGGAGGATTTTTAAAGGGATCCTTTTGTAAAAAGTGTGGGGAAACCACAAGGGATAGTGCTAGTACCAGTGGAGTTGTTCCCATCCTACCTGGAAGGCACCAGAGAAGGGACGAGTTTCCAGATCCTGGGTTTCCAGAACTTGGAATTAGAGAGTCATGATGAGAAACTCACTTTGAGAAGAGCAATGGCAATTGGTCAATCATCAGGCAGCCCGAGACCAGTCTACAGGAAGGGAACTAAAGGAATAAATTTCTTAGTCATACCTGCCTCCCACCTTCTGATGGCTTACCTGTACTCCTCATTGCACAACCTGAAGCCAGAGAGTAAGGGGCCCTGATGATGTAGCCCGGAAAGGAGGATCCAAAAAGATTCCAGGAAGAATTAACAGTTTACACTCAGGGTACAGGTATTCTGAGTATACATCTTGGTCCAATATCAAACAAAAACAAACAAAAAAACTAACCAAGAATGAAATCAACAACCAGCCAAAGTTAACAATCATCATCATTGAATGAACCTTAGGTATGCAAGAACAAATCTGAAATTTTATTTAAAACTTTAATTTTCAAAATTTTTATTAGTCAGATGAATAGGGTAAGATAAACAGTTTTTTTTAAAACTGTTAACTATTAACTTGCTCCTGCTGTCACCACACCATTTGGGATATTAAATCGACATTCACTTGAACTGGCACTTTTAATAGTATCACTAATCTTTTATATGCAAAAAATATATAGGTCAGAAGACTTTTTGAGTAGCATGTTTTCTAGAAGAAACCTTATACCTAGAACGTATTGTTATCCTTCATCTTTGAAAACTTAAAAATGGTTAGCAAACTATAGTAATCATTTCAGCAACTTTGTAAAAATGTATAGTCTCTATATTAGATTCCCCAAGCTGCCATAACAAAGTATCACAGACTAGGTGGCTTAAAACAACACAAATCTATTGTCTTACAGTTCCAGGGACTAGAAGTCTAAAATCAAGGTATTGGTGGGGATATGCTCCCTCTTACTCTCTGGATATATCCCTTCCTTGCCTCTTTCTAGCTTCTGGTTGTGGCTGTCAGTTCTTGGCATTCCTGGGCTTACGGCTGCCTCACTCCAATATTTGTCTCTATTGTCACAGGACATTTTCCCCTCATGTGTCTCTGTTTTTCATATCATCTTCTTTTAAGGATACCAGTCATGTTGGACTAAGGGCCCACCCTACTCTAGTATGACATCATCTTAACTAATTACATCTGCTATGATGCGATTTCTAAAGAAGGTCACAGTCTGAGTTACTAGGGGTTAGGATTTCGAAATGTCTTCTTGGGAGACACAATCCAACTCATAACCATGTCCACAGACTCAAAATAATAGAGACTTGCTTCTTAAAACATTCTTTAGGGTAGTTTTGCAGCATAGTGAGAATAAATGTGTTTAAGTTCCTCGTTTTTCTGTAATTTTATTCTTTTCCCTTTTTTTCTTTATTACGTCTTGAAATTATCATGGATCTTGAAATTATCATGAGCACAAGTCTACTTGTTTGGGAGATTTTCCTTCATGTAAGAATTTAAGTTTATAATACTTTCACCTCTGGTCAATATGAAATACCAGTGACCATATTTATCTTTCTGCTTGAAACATCTATAATACCAGACAAAACTTAAGAAACATTTTTCAAGATATTGGACACGAAGCAACAAAGGACAATGATCTTTGAGAGATGGGAAACCAACAAAGTGAGCCTTACAATGTATCGAGCTTAAGGCCTGGAGAGTTTCCATAACACAGCACAGGGCAAAGGAAGCCAAACGCAGCCCAGAGATCTGCCTCTGTAGAGGAGACGGGGCTGAGAGTTACCGAGCTCACATGCCCTCTGCTAACAGTCATATTAACTCTCAATCTCTTTTCCTTTTTATTTAAATATTTGGAAGTTCTTAATAATTGTTGTTACCCTATAAAATTGGTATTCTTACTATCATTGTCAGTCGATAGGGTGCTATTTTAGTTTTGTAATAATAATTGCACATTTATGCTTCGATTGATAGAACTTCACAACAGAAGGACAGTCTTTCTTACTAAGTTATACCTGAAATGCTTATGTATATTTAAAAGTAAGGACCTAGAAATGAGCAATCGTCTAAACGACACACCTTGCTTTCAATAGCGTTAGTGGACTGATTAAAGAAACTCAAGCACACGCATAAGTTCAGGGGTGCCAAAAATTACAACGAAGTCTCACCTATTTTCACTTCTGTTGCTGAAACCAAAAACTAATAGCAGAGTTGGGCCAAACGCCAAGACTAAACCTAAGTATAGTATATCCTAACAAGGAACGACAATCAGATTGGCTTTGGACAGCAGAATAACTAGATCCTAGAAGTCAGTGGAGCCATGCTTTCAAAAGTCTGAAGAAAAACTGTTTTGAATTTAGAATTCTATAAAATCCAATCTGGTAACTGAGAAAAAAAAATGAAGACATGTTCATTTACACAATGATTCAGATGGTTTACTTCTCACGCCCACTTTTTGAAATCATACGCTCGTCACGCAAAGAAGGAACGCAAAAAAGGTAAAACCATTGACAGTCAAGAAACAGTGAAACAACTCAAAAGTTCAATAGAAAAATAATCCCAAGATTTCATCTGTGTACCTGGCCCCAAAAAACAATATATCCAAAATTAACCATCAATAATACTTGTCTTCTGTTACTATCAGACATTAAAGAATATTAAAGACAATTATAGTGATAAAATAAAATGTAAATGTTACAAATTATGGCAGGACAAAAGCAATGGCATAGCTAAGAAAAGTTAGGGGAAGAAAGCAGAGGAGACCAAAGAAAAATGAAGATGAGTGTAGGAGGTCAATTTCTTAAGGAAATTATAACAAATTCAAATTTGACAGATCAAGAAAGATGCTTAAGTATTTTATTTACAATGGTAAGGTAAATAATAGAACCAAAGAATTAAACTTAGACTAACAGTATTTGAAAGGCAGGAGTAAGAGAGGATCTAAGAAAGACAAAGTTCTCATTTTTTAGAGCTGGAGAAACAATAGATACGGCTAAAGCTGATGAAGAAAGAAATAAAAATATACATATTTCTTTTAAAAATACAGTGATAACAACTAAAAAACTGAAAAGAGAATCAAAAAAAGTTACTTCTCAAAGGGTTGACCTGGTTGGGGACACATTCATTTTTCATTTTACAAATTTCAATACTGTCCGAATTTCCATGTTCATATGTATGTTTTACTTTTATCATAGTTTTCAAAAGAAAAGTGTTTAAAAGTCTTCGTAAGAAAATATGTTGTGTAACATATAAGACTGAATGTGTTACCAAGTTTATTAACACAAAGTATAAGCATTTATTTTTCATGCTTTTCTTTATTATCCATGTTATATTAATATTACATTATATTTATAATCAGAAGAAGAAAAACTATTTTGCAAATGTGCTCTTTTCTCTGATTACAGTATGTCATTCATAGCACCTAGTCCCCACACTGCGGAGAGCTCTTCACATCCCGCTCTTTCCTCTTAGCACTCATCATCTGGAGATACGCCAGATTTTGGCAACAAAGCAGGCTTTTGACATCTGAGCTCATCTGCAGTGACAGGAAAGCCCTGCCAGTCCTGAATGGCTCATGGTACAAAATTATGTCCAGATTCTGTAATTTCATCAGCAAAACAAAACAAAACAAAAAAACGTGTATTTCAAATTTTGGGGGTCCAAGTTCCCCTCAAAATTCCTGAGTTGTTTCAATCTAAAATTTTTCTAATATAATATATTTTCTAAATAATCTCAAGTAGGCATGTAATTATTACAAATAAATTTGCTCTTTTTCAAAGACCTTACATTTCCGAGATAAAATAGAAACACATCCACCAAACATGCGCATTTACCATATAGATTGTGGAAAAGATTTTAAAAGTCATCTGACTATAATTTTTAATGACCCTTATTCTAACCTCACCTTTCAAATATTTGATGCTAAATCTCTAAAACAGAGATCATTTGTAAAAATGCACAAGTAAATATTACTAAGTAGTTTGACCATCATGGTAGCAGCGTTTGTGTTGTAGCATTGAAGGGGACAGGAGAGAGCCTCTCTTCCCAAAACATGCCCACTATTAGTTCCCAAATCTCACTGTTGGAGCAACCTTCTTGTAAACTGAGCAATAAAAAGGCAAATCCAATAGGCCTATCAACTATCTATACCTAAGTGTAAATTAAATTCTCCTTCTTTCCAAATAAACAATTCAAAGGTGACAGTGGGAAAAAAAACTCCCTGGTGGGGAAAAAAAAAAAACTTGACTGAGGGTCACAGGGCAGCTTGGGTGGCACAGGAATGCCAGAGGGATGCAGAGGACACAGCCATCAGAGGACAGAAAGGACCACAGATACAGGGATCGGCAGGCTCTGCTTGTACAGGGACAACAGAACAGACATTAGACGCCTGGGTCCCATTGAAGCTGTCACAGCAGCCCTGGATGCCTGCCTTCAACCTTTTTAGAACCTAAGTGAGAAATACATTTCTATCTTGTTTGAGTTATTGGTATCCTGTGTTGTATCATATATGCAGCCAAACCTAATCATATGTGATAGACAAGAAGTTACTTCATTTAATCATCCCAGGAACTCTGAGGTACGTACATAGCATCATTACCTTTACTTTACAAATGAAGAAACTCAGGCACAGATTATTTGTCCAAGTTAACATAGCTGGTAAAAGGCATTGCTCACCATGTAAGGATAATGGAAAAAGAGTGGGAAAGGGATGGCTACATGGCTCTCAGAGTAAAGGCACTAGTAAGGGTCCCCAAACCAGTAGATTAATTCTCACCCAAAACGTGTCTGCTCTATTTCACATTTTGTCCATGGGAATATTAGTCTGAATTATCTGAAGTTTCTGGAAACTTCTGCCATGTGTAAAATGGGATTCTGAACTGTACAGCCTCTACTAAAACACACACACACACTCACACACACACACACACACCCCAGAATTTAGAGCAGAGAAGCAGCAGCTTTAGGACATTCTAGATAATTGACAGTTCCCTTTTAATTCAAGATTGAGCAGAAATGCTCTCTGCTTTCACTCTCTTTTCAAAAATGTATCAACTAATTTTCCTGCTTTACTAAGCATAATGGAGATTTTATTTGGAACTTTTATTTGACAAATGATGATCTAGAAATTGCTGCACGCTATTAAAAAACACCAGATTAAAACAGTCAACTTGGCAATTCAAAGGCCTACGTTCTCAGTCCATCTCAGCCTCTGAAGAGCTCACAATTTTAGACACTGAAATTGACATCTGGCTCCCTGTTACCTCATTATTAAGAAAGGTAGTGATCGCTTCATAAGTTATATAAATATCTAACCATTGTGCTGTGTACCTGAAACGAATATTGAATGCCTACTGTAATTGGAAAATTTTTTAAAAAGATGGTTGAACTAGATCATATTTTTTTTCAAGTTAATGAATATGTTAATTGAAGTGTAACACATACAGAGAAGTGCATAAATCTTAAGTGCACAACTCAAGGAATTATCGCAAAGTGAATCCACTCACTCATATCAGCAGCTCCAGGTCAGGGAATAGACTAGAAGCTCCCTTGTGTCCTATCACTAGATCTCATGTGTCCTAAGGCCTTTTCTAGTTCTAATTGTCCGTGATTCTGAATATAACTATATCATGTATAAATGAAGAAAATGTAGAAGGCATGTGTCCTGGAAGATTTTTTCTTTGTAACTCTGTCTGATGCAGTTGTTTAATTGACTTCATTACCCCGCCCCCAGCCCTCCTAAAACAGCCAAGTACAGTGAAAACACACCAGATTGATGGAGGCTCCTGAGCATATAGGAGCTGCTTACATAGGACTTTGCTATAACACTACTTAACCGTGAGGCCTAAGAAAATTGGTGGGATTAGAGTTACAGCCCTAATAATTTGCCTTTACAGATTTAACCTGAAATAACAGGCTGAAAGGACAAATAAAATGAGCCGTTTCCTGGATAATTCTTGGATAAATGTAAGTATGGAATCCTGTAGAAAAAAAAAGTAACAAGTTGGTAGTATGGTTCTAAAGAGGCAGCGAAGGGAAATGGCTAGAGTTACTCTGGCCCTAATTAGGGGCTTGGCACAGTTCTGACTCCCGCGGTTTGCCGCCTCTGAGCAGTTCTGCTCCTTCTCTTGCAGTGTTAGGTGTCAGAGTGACAAATGTCTTTCTTCGTGGGCAATCTCCTTCGGGTGGAACTTTGCCAGGAATCCAGAAATAAGCGAAGAGAGGAAAAAATAACTCTTGGAGCCCAAGGAGGGACAGAGAATATGAATTTAGCTGTGTCCTTAATACATTCTCATTTATTCATCCACTCATTTAAATGTCTCCTTTTTGGCGGCATTTGACTAGGGGCTGTGGAACACAAAGATTTAGAAGCTATAGAAGATATGGCTATTTCAGTCATCAAAGAAATGACAGTCTGTATCACTGATATTTCAGTGACTCTACAGAGAAGATAACTCAAACAATCCTTTTAAAGGACACAGGTCTGACACATGAATATATATTTCTAGGATTAAACCTGCATTCAAAGGCCATCCATGACTCAGGTCATGATCCACTAATGTTGATGGAATTAGCCTAAATGAAGACGAAAGAATTAAATGGCAGACTTCCATGACTAACCTTCCTGAAAGAATTTATTTCCAGAGAATGATAGTTAAAAGGTAAAGAATAAGTTAAGAACAATGCAATTAAATATAAGACTTGGACCCTTACATTTTACCCACCCATTAACATAAAAATAGTTCCCCTTGGGAATTTAGTTTGCTGAACCGATTATAATAGCACAAGCTAAGGGCTTAATGACAATTATGAGCTAATAAGTTCTCCATCAGAAAAGATCCCTGAAAAGTCACCTATTCTAATTCTTTAGGATTAGATAAGACTGCTGTTTTATCTTCCTAGAGAGGAGAAACAATTCTGCTCTTAAAAGTCTCCAAAAGAAGGAAACCATAATTATCCCGGATTTAACCATTCTCCTGTTAAATCAACTTAACATGTTCATAGTCCTCTCCTACTTCTGTCTTTGTAGAGAAAGAACAGTGATCTTCATATAAGAAGAATATTATCGAGTTTGCTCTCAGCTTCATTTTAGCCTTTCTTCCTAAACTTTACTTTCTACTTCTCTACTCTTCATTAGCCTCCTTGAAACCCTCCTTCATGTTCTCCACATTTCACCCTAACTGCGAAGTCCAAATACGAGTTGTCCAAGAAACTCTAGGAAATGTCTTTAGGCCGCTTCAAGTGCTTATCACTTCTAATCTTTTAAACAAAAAGTTAAAAAGTCAAAGGAATTTGAGAACTTCTTGGTTTGGTCAATTCCACACATATTTGTGAAGCGCTCACATGTACAAGGCATTGCGCTAGGTTCTAGGAAAGAAAGATACAGATAATTGTAATAACAAAAAAGTAGAAACAATCCTAAAGTGCAACAGTTATATGACCTCTGCCACATCTATTCCTGGAATGCTGGGGGTTAGTCACAGAGTGAGGTCAATCCATGGGTGTGGACGCCATCGTGTCTCCAAGGCAGATTGCCCAATGAAAAGGACAAGTTGCAGAACAAAAGAAATAATAGCTAACATATATATAGGTCCTGGGCTGTGCACACAAAAGCAAGCTATTTCAAGTCATATATGCAAATAGTTAAAAGGGAAAAAGTCTCAACAAATGCACCCCAAACAACCAAACACATGACCATGGTAACCCAAGATACTGAGATGAGGAGATGTGGTCAAGGGAAAATTAACTTTCTCCATGTTCTTTGATAATCTTTTTTTATGGCAAAGAGAATTTACATTACTCAGTGACTTATCACCTTTTTATTTTAAGAGATTAGTAAGGCATAGCCTTTCATTTCAAACTGTCCATAACTGAGTTGCAGTAGGGGCAGGGAAGAGCAGAGGGCAGTTGTTCCGTGTAATCCACAAAGCCGTATCTGTGTCAGGGAGAGCTACAGGTTGTTACGGAGAAGGACTGAGCAAGTCCCCCAGCAAAGTCTTCTCGGGGAAGATGGTGTTTGACATAAGTTTGGAAAGATAGGGAGGATACAAATGTCATGGTACTGGAGGTGGGGGGCGGGCATCTTAAGCAAAAAGGATAGCATGAGAAGAGGCCCAAAGGCAGGAAGGATTAAGGCAAGCAGTGCTCTATTTGACAGACAATAGGAGCCTTAGAACGTTTGTGAACAAGGAATTGTTCTAATTACGGATGCGGCTGAGACGTGTTAATTTGGCCTCAGTGCGAAGGGTACCTTAGACTGGACAGAGGCTGGTAATGGTTCGAGCAAGGAGACCTGAGCAGAAGGATAGCAATGGGAGTAGAGAGAAGAGAGATGCCTGAGAAGTAAAAGTTATAGGTAAAGGAAATGGCAGAATCTAGGATGATGCCAAGGCATGAAGCCTAAAAGAGCATCGCTGAAAATTTAAATGTGAAATATTCAAAAATATGTCTCATAAGTGGAGCTACTATATCTAGGAAAGTAGAAAGAGAGATGGCAGTTCGAAACTACGACACTACTTGGAGATAGGAACCATCATTGTCAGATGTCGAAAAGAAGATCCTTAGGACAATTACAAGTTACTGTTTGTCCCTGATGTGTCTGCCAAAGCACAGCTTCTCAAAGTGGGGTCCAGGGACCAGCCCAGGTCCATGAGCTGTTTGTTACCCCTGTGTGATGAGATGGGAAGTGAAATTAAGAGAAAGTGTTTTTGAAATTTTATACCAGTTTAATTAACAATAATTACATAGTCAATGGGTCTAATACTACTCAAAATTGACCTTATATTTTTTGTATGTCTTTTTTATTGCATTTTTTCCTAGAATTCATTTTTATTCTGTTTTATAAAAGTTTCTCATGATAGATTAAAGGGAAAAGCATTGTCTTTCACCAAAAATAGTTTGAGAGGTACCATTGTAGAAATGCTTTCTATACTTATAGATTTTAAAGTACTATTTTATTTATTTATTATTTCATTTTATCCCCCAAAATATCTTTATATAAGTAGTGCAAGCCTGGTTTCCCCAATTTTACCCAAGGGAAGACCCAAATCACACAAAAATTCAGGGAATGGTGGGAAGACAATCAGATCTGGAAAGGTGGGTTTCTGACTCTGAGGCAAATAATTTCCAGTAGCTTATACTGGTATACGCCAAAACTACTTTTTGGAGACAGATTAGCCATTTTGCTTTATAAAGCATGCAACATGTACTTCAGAGTTCTCAGAAGCAAATTTAAAGTACAATTAGAAAGAGGCAAAGAGCTCAAATGTTTTACTTTCTTTAACTCTAGGATTTTAAGTGAATCTCAAATGATGTCAGCTAAACTGGCATCAACCGATATTTTCAATCGATTGCTAATATTTACATAGGTGGGATATTTGGAGATTATCAAACTTCCCCAAATATCCCATTTTCAGAAAATCTTCTTTTAGAGCTGATACTTATCTTAAAAGTTATGTTATCTTTAAATTAAATTATTTTTCTTATTTTTACTCTGGGCCCAACAAATTTGGATGACACACTATCATCAAAAGCTGTGAAAATGTTAGTATTTCAAATGGTACCAGAATGATTGGTTCCTGAGAGCATAGAATTATACAGTTCAAATTTTGTTTATTCTAAGAAACTTTGACAGAAGGACAGAGTTTGCTAGAGGATTCACCAATCTCTTAGACAATGAAAGAGCGCCAGCAAACATTCTGATGAGTTAAGTGTAAATGAACCAGGGACATGTAGATTAAATCTCTTTTGAAGCATACGTGTTTTTTAAAAAATTATGGGGTAAAGTGCTTGGCAAAATGTGCAAAAAGAGATTTGCCAAACCCCAAATGTTTGACAGACAGTTGGAGAAAAGAGGTCAACATAAAAAAAAAAAAAAAATCTCCTTCCCCATTCATTCTCTCCAGGTACCAACCACAGAGGTGTCCAACTTCCTTCAAGGCTCCAGGAGACTAGATGTTCTTAAGCCTCTTTAAGGGTCAAACAAACAAAACCACTAACTTTTGAAAACCTGATTATTTCTCAGGGAAATCATTCCTACATATTAGATTATTCTATTGATTAGCAACACAGAAACTCTAGGAAAGACTTGAGTTTTAAAGGGCAATTGCCTCTAGGGCTGAAAAACATAATCCTAATTTTGACTATTCCATTGATCAGGTGTTGGCTAAGGTCTGGAGGAAAACTTCACGTGCCACATCACCTATGCTATTCTTTGGTGCAAGTGCACCAACATTAGTAAAATAGACTAAATGTTCAGCTTTATGAGATCCACTGTACATAAAAGCATTTTACGGAGTAAACGGTCGGCTCGATGTATCCAATAGTGAATATTACTCTGCCTTTTTTACGTGTGTTTAACAAATTAAAGTTTACAGCTGAGATTATTATGCAGTCCTACTCCATGCTTCCTTGGTTTTCCCCTAGACATATCTTTAGCGATGGGCAGGAAGCATTTGCATCTGCCCCTCAGGTAAAAGCTTCTTTTATAGAAATGGGCAATGAAAACAGAAAATTTTACAAGTAGAGCAGTTCTTGTTTGTCTTTTCATGTTTGGTAGTGGAAGCGTACTTATCCAGATATCATATTCTCCTCTTAGTAAAATTGCAGCTTTTTGAAGGCAGCATTCTTGTCTGCCACATTCACCAGTCTATTATAATTTCTAGCACAGCTCCAGGAAGAAAGGCACTCAATAAATATCTGTTGAATATTTATGAATATAAATATTCCCAGAATACCTGGCACCTAGTTTTCTCTCCAACAGAGACACACCTATGACAGTGGACAAATCTATCATTGATTATGTACACTACCTTCACATCTTCGAATTCATTCAGAATGTTCCAAGATTTCCTTCCCAGCAAAGTCATTAGCTATTGGGAAGTGAGTAGGACAGAGGGCATTTTCATTATTCCTCCAGCTCCGATGTTAACTGCCTTTTAAAAAGTGCTTTCTGGCAGTTAAGCACTAATCTGTAAATATTTAACAGTGATAAAGAGATACAGAGATACTTGCTGGTAAGTGGGATCATCCTGCAGATCTTTACAGAGCAAAGAGACTAATCACCTAACTCTTAAAAACATTCCTCAGGTTTTCAATCTTCTGCCTTTCAACACTTCCATGAACCTCCTTGGGTCATTTACAAGCATTGGTCAACCTTAAACAAACACTGGTTTGCCCTCTGGCCTCCAACTTGTTCTTCCAGAACTGTGGGGGATACCTGACTTGCTCACTGGCCTTAGAACTCACAAAGGTGGAGCTAACTTTGACTTTCTGGATAGAAAAAAATCTTCTCTAGGATTCCGAGCAGCATCCTCCTTTAGGGGGATAAATAGAAGTGTGCCTTCTGTCCTTTATTTTTTCTTTCCTCTGTATTGAGGATTCAGTCCACTCTTTAATACACTGAGCTGCCTTCACAGAGGAATAAAAACAGCTTAAATTGCTTAGATTCGATTAGAGAAGAAACAAAGGCCCTTTCCCCAGAGTCAAGGCTGGTGATGTTAATTTTTACAGGAAGAACTTGGCTAGTGTCATTCAGCATCACAAGAGTGGCATTACTTCAGTGGCAGGCTGTGTCTCCACAGCCCCAAAGACTAAAATGCCCATTCACTCCGTTCATACAACCAATCAACCTCGTCGAATAAACAATCACTGAAACTAGTTATCTGATTGAGTCGAATGGTTGTTTGAACTGATCAATTCAGTTCAAAGCAGTCATCCTGGGGGCCCCATGTTGTTCATACGGCCCCACGATGGTGTGAGTACTGACCACAATGGACACAGAGAATCATAGGACTGTCTGGCAGAAGGTAATAGGCTGCCAGATTGCTGAACCACAGCACCTGAGTGGTCATAGAATAAACTTCCAGAACAACAACTTCACGCTCCGCATTCGCCACCCTGACGTAGTGGTGAAGGGTATGAACTCTGGAACAGGGATGCCCGGGATGAAATCATGGCTTTATCATTCACCTTCTCTGTGACCTGGAGTGAGTTACCTAACTGCTTCTCTCCCTCCGCTCTACAATTTGGACATACCGCTACCTATCGTAAAGGGTTGGGGTGTTTGCGGGATTAATGGGCTAATACATATAAAGCACTTAGTAAACATTCAATAAATGTTTGCCATTGTTTTGGTTATTATTATATAACAGAAGGAAACTTCAGACAGGAGCCTTCATAGTGTAACTAGAATTTCCCAGTGCCTCCTCTGCTTTTAAAATTGAAGTAATATATCTCCCAGCAAAGACATGTTCACTTGTCAATCAAGATTTTATTTTTTCAGAGTCCTCCAAATACTCATAGCTTATATTTGACATAATATCAGCAAAAAGTTTATTTGGAATTATCCTTATTGAAAATTTTTATATTGGCTCTAGAATAACCAGAGCTCTTCTTGTGTTGACCAAAATCTATCATCTTTTAGGGAGGTGAAATACACAGAGAAAATAAATTTCGTGTGGAGAGTCTGGGGCCGCTGTGTCTCCTGGGCACAGAGATGGCTTCGTGAGCATGCAACCTGTACAGTTTCATAAGCCCCATGCTTAGGAAGCCCTGCAGTTGGTTTTATGCTCTTCTGTTATCGTGAATTTCTTAATAACTTTTGAAAAAGGGGCCCTGCATTTTCATTTTGCAGTGGACCCTGAAAATTATTTAACTGGTCTGGCCTGGGCGTGATTTATTACTGGTAGCTAAAGTCCTAGAGTAATGCACATTCCACAAATCTGAGCCTTTCTGTTAGAAGATTTTAATAAAATATTGATTAGCTCAGCTGGTATGATACTTACAGCTAAAACCTAAGTTTTCCTGTGGTTATTGTCCGTGAAGGAGCTGCCTCAGAAGACCGCCATTGCCTCACAGTACAGACTCAAAAAGTAGAACCAGAGCTTCCCCATTAAGCACTTCTCTGGGTTCTCACAGGTCAGGGGGATGTTGATGAGCAAGAGTGATTCAAGTCATTTCCCTCATCTGTGATTCCACTAATGTCAGCTCATGATTCAAAAACGTATTTCAAGTAATCTTGAGAGCCTAACAGTATCTTCATGCCAAACGCTGAAATAAAGACTTGGATTCTTCCGTCCTCCATCCCAGCCTTCTTTGGTTTATATCTCCTTCTTAAGCTTCTGACATGATCTCTGTATCGTCTTTCTACAACATGAGATAAACACCACTGTCTTAGTTGCTTGATTTTTACTGTGTGATTACTCTAGGCATGATAGAAAGGCGCATAGAGCATTATTTTATTTGAAAGCCAGAAGCACATAATGTTTATTAATAAAGAGCCTAGTTTACATAGATTTTATTATTATTGAGCATAAAATGGTTTATATTACAAGCAAGGGTGAAATTACTAACTAATTAGCCTGTGAAGATCATGTTTAATGGAATATATAAATCTAGGGTGTTGCTTTTTTTTGCGAACCTTAAGGCTCTTATTCATTAAACATGTACGTATGCAGCCTTTATGCTGAAACAGGGAATTGTGATATACAAGTCAAGGTCAGATGATTTGTTTTGTGTTTCTCAAAGTCCAAACTCTTAGGCTTTAAATACTTTAACACTTATGAAAGTCCGTTTCAATAAATAGCTGCCTTGGTGTGAAAACCAAATACAACTATAAATGATGATAATTGAGAAAAGCAAAAGTGAATAATTTAAGGGCTACATTCTCTCTCTCTCTCTCTCTCTCTCTCTCTCTCTCTCTCTCTCTCTCTCTCTCTCTCTCTCCCTCTCTCTCTCTCTTCCCACACCCCACCCGTTTGGGTACTATAGCTTAAGACTCATTTAACTCTTCCAAAGGAACTTTGTTTCTATTAACTTAGAGGATTGCACAACTTTGTAAACACACCATTCTCATATATTTTTGTTAAATTTTGTAATAGCGCCATAAAATGTGTTAGGCGTTGCTATAAACTATCAGTCCCAAGAAGTACAAATTGTATGGGAAAATTACTGGAAACCATGTCTTAGAAGGCAGAAAAAAGCACAATTCTTCAAGAACTTGGAAAAAATACCCTAAATGTTTCCTTAAAATGTGTGTTTTGCATTTTAATAAAAAATAAAGGCTGTGTGTTTTAAGTAAGATTTCAGGCTTGGAAGCAGTGTGGCTACTTTAATCCTCTGACTTCACCCACATTCTTGAATGCTGGTTCTTCAAGGCCACCTGAGAGCAGATAACCTTCCCTCTTCCAACCCAGACCACTCTGGAAGAGAGCGGGGTGGGTATCAGCAGGGAGCTAAAGTTGCTGCGGAGATGTGCCCAAATGTATGCTTGCCATTTTTTACTTTCAGAAGAGTTTTATGGGTAAAGCTTAGAGTATATTAAGTTTGTCATGTATTACATAGTTTAAAGCTGACTTACGACATATTTTTATTATAGTCTTTTCACTCAGAATCCAAGTCACCACAGGTGAACAACTCACTTCTGCTCTAGGAAGCTAGAATATGCTTATTTGGAAGAATAAAGAGGCCTCAGTTGAGGGGCTGGATTGTCTGAAGGTAGCAAGTTGTTTCATTTGTCTCCTGGTTGTCTGAGCAGCCTCAGGATGACTACAGTAAGCGAAATCAAACAAAAATAAACCCCGGTTTCGCTGCTATGATAATACTAGGGTGATTTTCAGTTACTCTGACTATCCCAACAACCCCAAATGATTAAAACATTATTTACAATGACAATGAGGCCAAACGCTGCCATAAAGTCTCCAATGGGTCTGTTTTATGGAGTGCTTTTGTTTTAATGTCGGAACTCAGAGCAAATCTAGGCTTACCAAACCATAAGATTTTTATTCAGGAAATTTGTGTTTATGAAGAATCTCGAATGTTTGCTCTGGAGGGCCTGGGATTCTTGGACATGGGTGATTTCGGGTTTTGTGAGGCCCGCCAGCCAGGCCCGCATCATTTAAAGATGAACACTGCCCCCTGCTGGGGAGAGGTCACATTACTTCCGGAAGAACTACATCTGAGGGTGAAAAACCATCACTAGATAACCGGGAAATTAATTTTGATTCTTTTACCTTTTTACAGTTTTTAGCTTGACATCTAAATTCAGAATAATTATAACTTCAAAGAAGTATTATTGCCTTTAAAGAAAACGTAGTTTGTTTTACTTTCGTTACTCAGCCCATTATTGTGAACTATCTCATTCCTGACAGAGATCTACCTAAATGAAAAGTTAAGAGAAAACAAAGGCAGCCACTCTGGTGACTAGGGGCTTTTGAGATAAAACAGGGCATGGAAAAGAGAGAACTCTGCAAAAGGTTTTCATAGTTTATAATTTTATAATTCTACAGTAGCCAGTTACAGCACCAAAAGCCAGAGAGAATTCAAGCTGAATTAAATGCTCAGAGTTTACAATAGCATCGGATGCCTTATGTTCTGACTATATGCCTTTTCCCCTAAACTGAGTACCAGGACAGAGAGAGTGGAGCCCAGGGTTGGGGACCCAGCCCTAAGTAGGTGTTGGAACACTACGAGAACACTCTATGGTCAGTCCTCATCCCAACTCCATTCCTGCTTCCTGGGGTGAACCACGGTTAAGGTGAACTTCCTGCGGTGAACTGGGATTACGGTGAACTCCAAGAGCAACACTGCTGGGGAGAAAAAGTCTTAGAAACAAAGAGCTGCCTGCTCCCCTTGCCACCTCAAAGGTGATGCATTTCATGGAACCTCTGGAAGCCTTCTGTTGATGAGGAAAATCTGTGGGCAGTTTGCTGGGGGAACCTTGGAAAGCGCAGCTCAGATTCATCTGACAGGGAGCTGATAGTCTTAAGGGAGAGCTAACAAATAACTCCTGATTTTTAATTGTATTCATTGAGCAACCGCCCTTCTTCATGCTGCTAGAAGACAGCGCCAAGACCTACTTTCATCGGCTGTTGCAGCAAATGTTATTGAGTGCCCACCGTGTGCCAGCTTCCTACAGTGCTTAAAACGACTATTCATTTAGGTAATCCTTTATAGTTCACAAAGTACTTTAACACTATCCCACCAACACAACTCCTGGAGGCAAGAATTACCTCCTCTTTACAAGTTAGGAAATTTGGAATTAAAAACATCAAATAACTTGCTCACAGTCATGCAGTTAGCAGGTAGAGAAGACCCTGTGCTCATCCTACATCATACATCCATAAAGTTGACATATAGCTCTGCTTCCCAAGGCTACCCTATCAACCTGTGAAAATAAATATAGTAATGAGCTGCACTGGATACTCAAAGAATTCTATTAAATATTCATCCAATTCACTGATGAGTTCTCTATAGAAAGTAGCACTGACCATCAAACCATGCTTTCTAACTAAGAACTAATTCAGTATTTTACTTTTTAATGAGCAATCCCTTTGGATTAGGTTGACATATGTTTATTGCCCCATTTCAGAATAATTGCTATACTTAAAAAACAAATATTATATTCCTTCAAAAACACTTTTCCCTTATAGACACTAACCGTAAACAAGATATGATCACATGTCACTCCCCTCCTCAAAATTCTTCATTGTTGTCTGGAAGTGAATATCAATAGGCGCTCAAAATAAAAATATTCTAAAATTAAATTAGTTTAGAGGAAGCTCCATTTTAAACTCCTCTCTTGGTATATCAATAGCTCTGAAAAATCTACAGGAAGAAAAACTAATTTTGTTGTACCAAACATTTCTCAAATTTATTGAGCCACAGAATTTTATTAATGGAACATCTATTAACCAAACAAAGAATCTAGGGACACATTTAGAGAATATTGGGTTTCATGATAAAACTTGGCACAAAAGTAGTTCAAAAGCCAATACTTGCCCACCATCTTCAGTTCTATTTCCTACCATTCTTCTCCATGCATCCTATCTAATTGCTATTTCCTGAATTTATCTCATTCTTTCATATCTACATGTCTTTAAATATGTTGGACTTCTTTATCCACCTGGCCACTTCCTAACCATTCTTTCAAGCTTCAAGTCAGCTCTTCCTCCTCTGTGAAGACTCCTCCTTCCCTATCTTTCCCAGGGAGATTTACACACTGCTCCCCTTATATCTAGGCCCTTGTGGGTACCTCCCTCCACTTACCACATCATCATGTATTTTTCCCCTCGGTTTCCCCATTAGCTCTTCCAGGAACCCGAAGTATCCCTATTCTCCAGGACTTATCATAATGCCTGGAGCATTCCTGATCAATGACTGGGGAATTTATTCTGAGATTGCCTTCTTTATTTAACTTTCTTCTTTCTTCAGGGTAGTCCTACCCGAAGTAATTTCATCTCTTCTTAAAAAATAGATAATAATAGCTAAAATTTATTGAGTGCTTACTATGTACCAGGCTCCACACTAATTATTTTTCATGGACTAGCTTGTTCAATTATTGCAACTATAGGCTATGAATATATGATTGTCTCCATTTTACAGATAAGAAAATCAAGGCACATAGAAGTTAAATAATTTGCTCAAGTTCACAAAACAGATAGATACAGAGCCAAGATTTATACCCAAAGATTCTGTTAACTCCTATATTATTATATGCTAATGTGCCTATTCAAACATGGAAAATGTTAATTACAATAGAAGTAGAGATCCGAGGTTTAAATTTTCCTCCAATTCACCCAAGAGGGGGAAGAATTAGATATTTATGGTGCAATGTAGGAGGACTACAGAAGAACTACAAAGAGGTCTTGCAAAAATCCACAGTCAGGAGCATTATAAATAAGGTTGGACATGTCATTTATTCCATAAAAATGAAGCAGCTTTCAGGAGTTACCTGGAGGCTATTGGCTGAGTAAACCTGCTGTGCTATCACTGAAGGCAGTGGGAACACCAGCGGCAGCTGTGTTAATAGTTATGCCTCCAGTCGTTGACAACACTAGCCACAACCACCACCACAACAGTTCAAATGTGTCTGTACACAGCCTTGCACTCTCCCCATTACGGATGGAAAAACTGAGGCTCAGTAAGCCCAGTGACTGCTCACCCAGATAGTAACAAAGTTGAGTTCAAGTCTAGATCTGACCCCAAGCCCCTTTAAGACTCCAAGGAAACCAAGCAGTCTTTAAAAACTCACTAGGATTTTAACTCCTTCTGCAAAATTGTATTTGCTCTCATATTCTTTCTTGAATTTTAGCTTGGTCGACCAAAACCAGACTGAGTATCTCTTAAGACAGGATGTTATGTTTTTGTCTATTGTCCTTCAGCATAAAGTGCATGTTCATTGAACACTTGTTTGCTGATTGATAAAATGAGGCCCAAGGGCAAATGCGTAGGTCAAGGGAGAAAAGGCCTTCCGTGACTTTCAAGCAGCTGGCAACCTCAGCCCAACAGAAGGCTCCAGGAGTTTTTCCAAGGCCACATGAGGAGCCCAAGCACTCCTGCCTCTGCCTCTGACTGGCTGCGAGACATTCATTAAGTCTCTTGACTTCTCAGGGTCTGCAGTGCCTCATTAATAAAATGAGAATATAGATTTCTCTGAGGGTCTTTCTAGCTCTCAATTTCTAGAGATTTTCAACATTGAAAATAATAGAAATTCCCTCAAAAATGCTGACATTACTGGTAAATAATTTGCAATTTTCAGTGGTTTGCAAAAGAGTTTGAAAGCCTAAGTACTATGTTTCTAGTACATAACTTTCCTTTAAAATAAATGAAAAAAGAAATAGATGGGCTCTCTTCCTAATTAACATGATTTTTGCCTGGGCTTTCTAACCATAAAGCAGGCCTTAGCCTTTATATATATCTTGTGGCCAATGCCACAATTCAGTAGTAATTATGGGACTTGAAATAGGAGCCAGAGATCATAGAATATGCCTCACATTGCCACTACCATAACATATGAGAAAATCCTTAATTTTTAATGACTATGACTGCTTTAGCATCTCTCCTGTTGGGAGGGCCTCGCAGATGCCACTGGATGCTGGCACCTCCACCGTAACCTGAGAATAGACTGCTTAACTCCCTATCACGACTTATGCTCCCGCCCCCATGCAAAAAAAAAAAAAAATGTATACGTTGAAACCTTAACTGCCAATGTGACTATATTTGGAGACAGGGCCTTTAGGGAAGTAATTAAGGTTAAATGAGGTCCTAAGGGTGGGGCCCTCATCCAACAGAACTAGTGTCTTTATAAGAAGAGGAAGAGACATCAGAGATATCTCTGTCTGTCTCTCTCTGTGTGTGTTTCTCAGCACACAGAGGAAAGGTCATGCGAGGACAGAGTGAGAAGGTGACCATTGGCAAGCCAATTAGAGAGGCCTCAGGAAAAACCAACACCTTGATCTTCGACCTCCAGCCTCCTGAACTGTAAGAAAATACATTTCTGTTGTTTAAGCCACCCAGTTTATGGTACTTTGTTATGGTGGGCCTAGCAAAATAATATACACACACACCCCCAAAAAAACCAGTATTGTGATATCCTCTAAAACAACTTCCATTTTGACTCAGTGACTAAATCAGAACAACTTGTTTTTATTATTCCCGAGTTTAAGAATTGAAGCAGAATTTCTAAATTCTCCTACCATTACCGATTTCTTTCTTCTACCACCACAGCATTTTTAGGAATAAAAGGCTTGATTATCCCAGACCTCTCCCTGCCTTCCCGTTTCACTGTCTCTGAGACTTGGACATGGGCCACAGGCCAAAAAAAGGAAAAATGTCCAGATCACACAAGGGCCACTTCATTTTGTCCTTAGAGAACTGGTGACTTCATGTTTGTCTTTCAGTTAGCAGCATTCCCAGACATATTGTGGAAGCATGGCCACCCAGGGCACCAGGCTCCAGGATCTTGTACCACTTTGTGGCTGCCTATCTACCTGCTGTGTCCCCATATGTCAGTCTAGTGCTTTTCTTGAGCAGGCAAAAAGAAAGCAGGCCATCACTCCCCTGCTGTGCCTAGTTTTACTGATATTCATTCATCCATTCTGTCATTGAGCAAATATTCATTGACTGCCTACTATGTGCCAGGCACTGTTTCAGGGACTTAGGATATTGCAGTGAACAAAACAAGCAAAAAAACCTCATTTTCACAAAGCTTACAATCTAACAGAAGCCCTTCTGATGAAATAACTTCTAATGCAGCAAGAATTCTCTTTTATTTTGTCTTATTTTACACTGCTCTTTATTTTGCACACAATGCCTTTTCTTACTCTGTAACAGGTTTCTGTCTTTAACCATTTTTTACCTGCTTTCTCATTTCTTTAAGAAAGTAACATTACCTTTAGTCCATTTCACCAATAGGAACGTTGAAAGATAAAGGATAATTGAATGTACTTTTTCCCAAAGCACTCACACACCTCATATCATTGCAAGTTTTGGAAACAAGGATTTCTAAACTCTGGAGTACAAATTAACCATCAGAAAGCAAAGTACAAGTGCTTCATATTCTTAGTTTCCACTTAAGCCCTGCACTGGCAGTAAAAATACAAACAAAATTCCCCAAAACTTCTCCATGGAGACCCTTCTTGGCTGGTTTCTTGTAACTGCATTGAACTGGTTCAGACAAAATCGACCAAGGTCATGACAGTGAAATGCATATTGCACGCTGATCAGAGAACTTGGGTGGGAGTTACAAGCGCAAACCTAAAGCCAGAACACTGGATTTACCCTGTAATTATTTTATTTTCAACTATAGAAAGTCTCAATCAAATTTCTATCCTGAGTTCAAAGCACTGTCTTCTGAAAATATCTAAAAGCCAACTAACTTATGCTTAAATGCAAAATGTACATATTAAATATAAATGATTTGGCAACATGGGTCAGAATTTACATGGCATAAAAATCTTTAAAATCAACCAACCCAGAAATTACCTTTTTATCATATTTATAAACATGTTTGAAGATGGTCTTTTTTTTCTTTATGAAAATCAGCAGACAATTACCGGCATCTCAAGGTTTTAGGTTAAAGCAGGAGAATTTCTCTAGGCTGTGGTTCATCACCCTTTGTATTTTGTCTTCTTTCTTAATTCCTCTGACAGTTTCGTTACCCACTCCAAAACTAAGACAGTGGCAATATTAGTTGGGGGTAGAGGTGGGGGAGTATGTATTTGGGTCAAAACAGAATGGGGTTTCATTCCAAGAAACTTATCGTAAAGACGTTGCCTAGAATTGGCCTTCTGCCTTTGGGGGACAAGTTAGATTCAGCCCTTGCAATGGTTGTAGAGAGTCAAGCCAATCTGATCATCAAGGCAAAGTTTAATATCTTTGCCACAGATGCCAGATCTGTGCCACGGATGCCAGATCGCCAGAGAACTCCAAGTCCTTGCCCCTGTTCAGCTACAAGGACGTCAGCATCTAATGAATAGATGAAGCCCAGCGTGAGGCATTAAAAAGAAGGGGCTTTGTTAAAAATCACTGGTGTTTGGCCACCATATATCAAGCTGGTTTTGAAAATCAATTATCTTTCTACTCAAGGCTCAAATCCTCCTGAAAATCATCAGAAGCCCCAAACTTTCATGATTGAGACAATGGAAAACCACCTCCACTGAGAACCACAAACAGATGGCTAAGGCCTCCCATGGACGAGGTGTTCTTTGCATTTAGTTTTCTTTGGGATATTCAATGAAAAGACTCCATTCCCAGCATCCCAATTAAAGATAAGAGAATGTTCCTTATATTCTGCCAAACTGAGGTCCTTCTCAACTCTTCTTCCTTCCCTGACCTCCCACCTCCTTAAATCTGGTCGGCTGTGAGATCAGATTGATGTTCCTTTGCATTTTGTTCGGGATCGACGTTGGCATGAGCAACATCCTATTTCAAATAAGAAGGTTTATAAAAAAAAAAAACTCAAACCCTCATAAAGCTTCTTGGACAACAAACAACTCTTACAAAATAACAATTTGATGAATTAAGTGTAAATGAATCAGAAACACGTGGATTAAATTTCCCTCAGAATACGCATGGTTTTAAATATTCAGAGGGATAGTACTTGGGAAAATGTATTTTGTATTTTCCTGAATGCAAAATGTTTGAAAAACAATCTCAAGCTTCATTGACAGCTTCCTCACCCCAGGTCAACCGGAGTGACAAATACATGTTATGTAGGTACAGCTCACAGTCACAGAGGCTTTGCAGCTCTGCCGCCCTAGGTAATAACTACGGTACATGGAGTGGGCCGTGAGGAGAGGCTGCGAGGCCTCGGGCTTGTCTGTGTTCCCACTCACACAGGGTTTGTTTTTGTTTGGTTTTTCATAGGAGAGAAGAACGTTGTAATGATTTCCACTGCCACTCACTCGCCCCCTCCCAATCATCTTATTCCCATCGCTGAAACCCTCGGGGAGAATCTACTGTGTGTGACAAAGAAATATGTCTTTTCTCTGTGTTACAGACCTTGGATTGCATCCAGAGCCCCCCTTCTCCCCGGAGGCCAGCTCTCCTCATTTATGATTTGCATTTCATTGCCATACACTGAACCCAGCAAGAAGTTGTCTGAACCAGCAGAATGGTGAGAGCTAAAAGTAGCAAGCAAGAAGTCTTCATTTTCCAGCTCATTCTGCACTGAGTCTGCATTGCCAGAAATCTAAAGCCAAATTTGATTTAAAATTTATACAAGCAAAGAACATCAACACGAGTACACTTAGTCTCTCTTCTTTTCCCCTTTCCCAAGACCCTTCTTGGCCTGGGAACCTCTATTTTGTTTAATTTAATTTTGGGTTGCTAATTATTATCTTTTTCTCTTTCTCCCTACCCTTACTTAATCTTGTCCTCTACTTTCAAGAATGTTCTTATTTTCTTATGCTCTCTTCACCCATGAATCTTCATCTTGCAAAATTGAACAAAGTCAACTTCCGGAACGTTGAACTACATGAATTTGAAAGAGGAAAGAGTCGCCTCAAGAAGAGTCTAGTATTTGGGAGGGGAGCGGGGCGGGGAGGAATTCAATTTAGAAGGTACCAGACTACACAGGATATACTCTATGTAGGAAAAGAAAATCCATTTATCCTGTCCTCTACATTATCATTCTTATAAATACTAATAAAAGAGCTATAGGAAATTTTTTTAAAAATGAAGTTTTGTCTAATATTCAGATAGGTTAGCTAGAACTACAAAACAAGACTGCTAATTTGAAAACAGAACTCTCTCCTAAACTATTTTTTTGAACTGCTATTGAAATGTCTCCATGGGTAAGTCTTTCCAGCACCTAAAAATAAAAAGTAAACTGCTTCCTGTCCTGCATTCCTACCTTTGTTAAGGATAGTGGTAGAAGCCGCTTATTCTCAACCCGCCCTGTTCAAGAGGCCACAAAAAGTGATCATTTTCTAAATGTTTCCTATTTAGTTCATGCCTGAGCCCATCTGCCTGAGTTTGAACAATCACGTACTCATCTGTCCTTGATTTGTGTGTCAGTCCATCATCCACACTGCAATCCCAGTGATAGTTCAGAAAGGCACCCCTGAGTGTGTGCCTGCCTTACTGAAGCCCTTCCATGTCTTCCATTGCTGGGGAAGGAGGTTTCAGGGTCAAGGGGTGGAAGGAAGAGAATTTACTCAAATCTCCCAGGGAACTTTTATGTTCTCAACCATTACTACAATAACTGTCCTTCCTCCCTCTTGATTGGGACATGGTATAAGAATTCTGAAGTAGCCTCTCCTGCCCTTCCTGCTCACCTCCCCTTCTCCCTTGCCCCTCCTCAAACCCTCCAGCCTAGAGGATGAAGCCCAAACTCTCCAGAGCACTGGAGACCTTGCCAGAGAGGGGGCCTGGCAGCCCTTCCCTGCCCCTCTGCCTTGCACCCACCCGAATGCAGTCACCCCAGCCTCTTGCCCATCCAGACTCTCTCCCTTTCCAACTTTGAAATTCTTGCTTTTCTCACTGCCTAAAACGTTCTTTCCTTCCTGGCTATCTCTCTTTTCTCTATCAAACTTCAAATCAAACATTTCCTCCTATTGGAAAAGGCTCCTTCCTCACCTGGGGCACACAGGGCCCTTCGCAAGGACCTGACATGTGTCACTTGTCTTTTTCCCAGTCCAGGACTTTCTGAGGGGTGAGACCAGATCTTATGAATCTTGTTCCCTCAGTAGAAGCTTAGTGGTTTTTGAATAACTAGATGTACTCGTGTGTAAATAAATAATGGGTGAAGGAAATCATGGTAGTCAGGTCTATATAAGCTGACTCATAAATTTTGCAAACGGTTTGTAGTCATATCTTATTATTGTACATAGTCATGTCTTATTATTGTACAATCAACCCAATTTGGTCACTAAGCTACCAGCAGTAATGAGACTATGGTACAACTGAACTAGTTATTTTGGTCACTTAACCTGCAAGTGAGACTTAGCCATTTATTGATCGAATCACATATGAAATAAAATTCTACCCCTCAAAAAGAGTATATACCAAATATTAGTAATTTAGAAATGCTAACATTTATTTATTGAATGCTTACTATGCACTGAGAAGGGTCTTAAGTATTTTACATTTACTGATTCATTCGATCTCATAAAAACTTAGTCTAAAAGGCACATAGTTTATGGTGTCCACTTAGTAGATGAGAAATCTACCCCTGGGCACCCAGGAGGCACCAGCAGAATGTGCATGGCCCATATTCTCACCCAGTAGGTTACACTGTCTCTCAGGATACAAATGAGCATTGTGTAGTTTCTACTAGAAAGAGCGAGACAGTATTTTCCAAAGTAGGCCATAATTAAACTATCTTCAACTTCTGCCTTATATTCAGATCAAAAAGACACCACAAAGTGTTCCGTCGCTAGATCCTGTCACTCCATTCCTTAATTTATTCATTATACTTAATATGCCAAAAATTGTTCTTTTCAACTTGACCAAACTGATTTTTGCCCCCTTCCCTGATAAAACTGGTTCAGAGATAACTTTAACTTAATCATCACCTGAAGAGCAAAAACCATGGGTGCTCTGCAGCTTTAAGGACACTGGATTCCAGAAATGGCTAAATAAATGTGAATCGGGCAAGAGGGCACAGAACCAAAATGTACAGAGCATGAAGAATTGAGGGCTTTTTGGACTTTACCAGATGGAGTCCATGGAAGCCATGGTAATAATGTCAACTGGTACATAAGGGAGTCGCCCTAAGGTGTGACTGGATCACCCCAAATCACAGAAATGTCAGCCACTACTGCCCTCAATAAGCCCCAATTGCAAAAGCCAATAAACATAAGGATTCCATCCTGTTAGGACCATATAAGCTGAACACCTCAGAGAGATGATGCTCAAACCTGATCGGAGAGTATCACAGATGGGTATGCTGAGAGCTGAACTCTGACCTTCTGGCCTTGGTAGCCACTGGCTCGGGACCAACAGGAAACCACTCCCGCCACCAGTCAACAGAGCTCACTCGCTTTGGAGACACTAAGGACTTTCATCCCATCGCTCTGTCACGTAAGACTCTGCACTGCCCCTTTCTGTGTGTTCAGTTTAACCTGCATGGGTACCTGATCAGTTTATCTGAGAAGGTTCCATTCAATAAACCTGGCATTGTAGAAAGGCACAAATGTGTACAAGGGTGTTACTTAAGTAGCCACTTTCCTTGCTCAAGACACAAAGTGAGCAGGACTCTGAAAGTAGATGATATTTCACTTGCTGACTGTCCATGCATCCTGCTGATCCCTCAAAATTCTGAACTTTTGAGTAGAAACAACTACCTTACTTCCCTGTTGATGTTCTGTTTATCCAAGACAGGAAACCAGGCTTAAAAGAGATGAAAAACATACTTGTAACCATGCCAAAGTACTATGGCTGAGAATGCTGGTGAGATTCTTTTTCTATTTCCTTTTGTAATACTGTTTTATAATTACTATTAAAAAAATGAAAATTAAATCAATAAGGTTCCTCTCCCATAAAAGGTAAGAAGGTAAGGAGGCTTTGACTTCCATTCTTACCTCCCCACTTCATAGCCCCTACCCACTTCACTTCCCAGAGCCCCCTGGTTGAGTCTCCTGGTCTAACAGGAGACCCTACCCGCCCTGTGGACCTGAGACTGAATTCTATGCCCAGCTCCTCAGTGGAAAGTGAACCGTTTAATAACCTCTCTTCACTGTTATCTCTCAATCTGCAAAACTCTGAAATAACGTGGGCCACATGCTTCCCTTGTATGAGAGCAGTGAGAACGCACAGGAGTAGGTTAATGCTGTCAGATTTCTGAAAAGCTCGAGGAATTTGGAATGAGAGACCCTGCATGGATATGAAAAGACTCTGGGCTGTCCCTATATCTTCAGAACCAAAGGCACTGGAACACCAGCTTTTCTATTTGTTATTTGAACTGGTGCCCACAAGGGAAGAGGACAAGACATGACTGAAGGATATAATCGAGATAACCCTTCTGGTGACTGTCCATTCAACATCTGTCTAAGGGGAGGTGATTACAGGGCCTCAGATTGCGGACTCCATTATCATTAGCACATTATTCGGTACTGAATGCTTTGAAAGGACAGTTCAGGTCACAAATGTCTTTGTTAAATGACAGGCTGTTGTAAAGTGAGGTGAGAGGCTCCCCTTCTCCCTACCCTGCCTCCACTAACCCCCACCCCTGGGACCCCCACCCCTCATTTAAGAGTTCACAAACTATTTCTGCCAGTTTAAGCAAAAAATGTTCAGAGAGGTAACAGGGCCATGGTAATTAATTTTGCTCCTTGACTGGAAGGTGAAAAGCTTTTTATTATGTAAATTATAAATGTCCTAAAGGGAAACTTTATCTCTCTCTCACCAATGAGCCCATCAGGCTGCCTGAATCAGGATTTTTTTTTATGTTTATTAGTCTAGGGGGGCCAGTTAGGATGTTTCATAGCTTCTAAGTGCTGACATTTATCTATTGCTTCCAAATAAGCCTAGTGGCAGAGAGCCACCAGTGTATCACTAAAATTGGGCGAGGGGGAGTGTGTCCATAGACAGGCAGAGAGCAAAGGGAAAGACCTCAGGCCCAAGGCAAGGTGAGAGCCTGCCTGGTCCCCGTGCTGAGGGCTTTGTCTTCTCCCTCCTGCTCCCTGTGCTTCCTTCTCATCTGTCTCTTCTCTTCCTTGGTCAGTGACACCCTGGACCTCTGGGAACAGTGGGCCATCCCCGGGGCTGAGGTCCTGCCTTACCTCCACATCCCACCAGCATTCTCAGCCATAGTACTTTGGCTCTTTGTTTGGGGACCATTTTTGCTCTCGAAAGAATACTGCAACTTTTTATTTCCCCAGAGGAACAAGTTTATACACTATGATGGTACATTTTATATGTCACCTTGGCTGTGCCATGATGCACAGATATGTGCTCAAACATTATTCTGAATGTTCCTGTGAGTGTTCTTTTAGAGATTAACATTCAAATTGGTGGACTTTGAGTAAAGCAGATTGCCCTCCTCAGTGTAGGTGGGCCTCATCCAATAAGTTGAAGGCCTGAATAGAACGAAAGACTGATCTCACCTGAGTAACTTGGAATTCTGCAGTAGACAGAGGTCAGACTTGAACTGCAACGCTGGCTCCTTTCTAGGTCCCCAGCCTGCTGGCCCGCCCTGCAGATTTGGGACTTGCAGCCTTCATAATCACATGAACCAAGTCCTCAAAATCTCTCTCTATATAGACAGATAAATATAGGTAAAGCTATAGGTAGATATAGATATATAGTAGATATAGAAGATGATATAGATATAGATATATAGATAGAGATAGAGAAAGAGATAGAGAGGTAGAGACATATAGTAAAGTTGATATCAATGTAGATATAGGTAGAGATAGAGATGGAGATAGAGATAGAGATATCCTATTGGTTCTGTTTCTCTAGAGAATCCTGGCTAAAACATATGCCAGTGAGAGTGTAGACTGCAAACACCACTCCAAAAGGTTAGGGGTATATGATAGTAATTGGGGCCTAACAATCCTTGAGAAAGGGGAAGCTTCAGCTCTCTTATTTTTCACAGTATCGTCTCTTGATCTGTTGCTGAGCTGTTGGGTAACATGTCCTAGGCTGTGGAGTAGAGCAGAAAGCAGAAGGAAAAAAAGCAGGGAGTGGTGAGATGAGCATTTCCTAACTGGTCCAGATTTGAGTGCAGGCTCTGCATCCTCTTCTTAAAAAATAACAGTCTATCTCATTGGTAGATAGGTGGTACAGGTTTATAAGAAACTTATCAAGAGAATTTCATCCTCCAACAGTACAAAGGCCTGGGTACATGGCGAGAGGTAAAACAGTGCCTTGCTTTCGTGGAGCTAATAGTCTCGTGAATGATTCAAGTATTAAACAAATAAAGTCACATGTAAACATATGTCAGGATATCTGCCGAATCCCATGAGAGGAAATAAACCTGCTTCGTTATAGAATAAAAGGTCAGTAAAGGCATCTCTGAAAAGATAACATTTTAGAAAACCTGAAAAACAAATAGCAGTTGCTTGAGTTCAGGGAGAGCATTTCAGGTGAGGCAGCAGCAGATGTGGAGCCTTCGGGCAGGGAAGATCTCGAGGAAGAGCGAAGGGGAGGCAGGCTGGCCTTCGGGGCCTGCGGTGAGCTGTGCCGGGCACGGCCATGTCTCATAGGAGCCTGTCTGCCCCGAAGAGGCAGTTAGTTGTGTTTTCTCCAAGTACAATGAGAAGCCAGTGAACTACTTTAAACAGAAGAGTGGCACTATCCTAATTTGTATTTGTAAAAATTATTTTGGCCACCTCTATGTGGAGAACGGATTGGAGAGCATCCATAACAAGACCACCATGACAGGCCTTCTCTTTCCACTCTCCTCTCCGACTGGATAAGGGAAAACCTGTACTGACATTCTCCCCCTTGTCTTGTTGCCTTTAGAATGGACAGATTCTTGCTTACAGGAATGTTTAATTGAAAAGTATAATAAAAAAAAAATGGAGAGATGGGAAAGAGAGAAAAGTCATTTGGGGCTGAATATCCATAGGTTTTGGCGGGGGAGGGGGTGGAGGAGTTGCTAGGAAGTAAGAGGCTTATTTGGGGATTCTTTCTTTTTCTGGGAGCAGCTTTTGAGGATAGAGAAACAGGAAGAAGGGAAAGGGGAATTTTAAACTACTACTGTGGATTATGATGGGCTCTTTCTTTATCTATCAAGAAAAGTAAGTTAAAGATATGAGTCATTTAGTAATTACTGTTGGTTGTTGACAATGCTTCCTTAGAGCTACCACCCCTCCAACACTAGATGTAGGCCTTTAGGTGAGGGTTGTAACTTTACAAAAGGGATGCTTAGGCGCCCAACGGGCGAGAGCTATAACGGCTTGGACATACAAGGCTGTAAAAGAGCAGGACCTCGGAACCTTATTGTGGTGGTAGAGACAAAGGGCAGAAGAGGGAGCAGAGCTGATATTGTCCCCAAACATCTTTTCTCCCTTTCTTCCATATTAATAACACTTTAATCTCAGCACTTGGACACCCATAATATAGACTCTAATTTCCAGCCTTTTTTAGAGTTGAACATGACCATGTGGCCAAATTATGGCTAATGAGATGAGTGGAAGAAATAAATGCAACTTCCAAAACGTGCCCCAAAAAGGAAGTGGTGGACCCTCTTCTGGTCTCTTTTCTCCGTTTCCATGGGCTGAACTGTGGGTATGGTGGTAAGTCATGTGGGTGACAGGAAACAGGCAACAATCTAGGGGTAGGGGAGCTAAAGGTGGAAGTGCCTGGGTCTTTGACACCATAAAGTCCCCAAATCCCTCCAGGACAAGATGGCTGATGCCTCACTTTTATGTAAGAAACAGTTTCTATCTTATTTAAGCCATTATTTAAAACCATATCCTAACAAATACAGGTTGTTTCCTGGAGAGCTTACAGTGCCTTAAAATTTTCCCATCTCCTCTCATCCTAGAGGTGAGGGGGGAAAAGAACAAGGGTAGCATCCTCCAACAACTCTGTTCACAGATCGAGGGGTTTAGGACTCTCATGACTGGGCCCTTAAGTTTAAAGAAGTGATTCAGAAAGTGTGTCCATGTCCTTCTGTAACTGCTTTTTGGCTGTCATTAATTAAAAATTAAAACACACACACATGACTTTAAAATATTTTTCCCTCAGTATTTTCTTTTAGAAAACAGTTTCAACACTTTAGTGGTAAAAAGTTCCACTCAAGCTTTGGGAATCTCTGCAAAAGACATCCCCACATAGTTAAAACTGTGAAATCCATCATATAGAACATGATATCTGAGTAAAAAGACCCTAGTTTTACTACCAGCCCCAAAAGTGACATCACAGTTAGGCTGCTTGAGCACTTTAATGCTCTTTACTTCTACTTCACGTTTCAAAAAGAGCAATTTTCCTGCAGAAATACCATGAGGATTACAGCATCAGGTAGACTTAGGGTGAAAGGAGACGTCCCTGGACCCCTGGTCCAACCACCCATCCGATGCCTGTTTCCCCTTCTTTACTTCTTCAATAAGAAGGTTGCCATCTATTCTGCCGAGAGCCTATGTTTCCAGGTGAAAAGGATCTCACCATTATTCAACTTAGTGTATCGAATACATAAAGCAGTGAACATTTGTATTTTGGTTTTTGTTTGTTTGTTTTTTAACTGCCTTTACTGTTACACTGCTTGTTTTTTAGAGATGGATCTGGCCGTGAACTTCAGGTTCACCATTTATGAGACCTTGGGCGAGTCACTTAATGTCTTTAAGCTTCCACTTCCTAAGTTATTGTAATAAATACATATTTTAGGGATCACAAGTCAACATAAAACGATACATAGAACCTGTGCTTAGCAATTACTTAATAAGTACATGGTTGCTGCTGCCCCTGTTGTTACTGTGAACATTATCAGTATTACAGCCATTCTCCGAGCAATATAGCTAGAATGCGTCGATACGAATCCCAGCTTTGCCGCTCACTCATTGTGTGACGTTGGGTCAGTTACTTAACTTTTCTGAGCCTTCATGTCCTCCTCTGTAAATCAGGAATGATAATAATACATCGCAAGCTTGCTGTGAGGGCTAAGTGTGTAAAAAGATATAAAGCACTTTGAAAAGAGCTTTGGTGATAGTAAGCATTATGTAAATCTCAGCTCCTGTTATTATTAAAGAATAACAACTTACAAAATAAGAAGGCTTGTTATCCAGGAAGTGAGCAGAACTCTTCACATGTTCTAAAATAAAATTAGACATGACTGATTTAGAAAAACAGTTGCACAGAGTCAATTCCTGACTATATGGTAAAATGAAGAAGATCATGAATGTGGATATTTTGGAACAGTGCCTAAAAAAAAACTCTTATACTTGTCCATTATAGTAAATTTGCTTTTCTAAATATGCATTTCATTTTGGTAATATAAAGTGTCCTCAATATGAAACAGTAGTGCAGAGAATGAGAGGCAATCCAGAGTTTAAAGTGGGCAGATGGAAGTTAAACATGTTTAAGGTTTTTCAGAAATACTTAAAACGTTAAAAACTTTTTATTTAAGAATCTTCTCTCATTTTTTTTCCCCAATGCTAAGTGAGCTGTAAACCACAGGAGAAGGCATGATTGGCAGAGCATGGAGTGGGGGCCTGGCTTCCACCAGTCTCTGCCACTTTCTTCCACCAACCAGCTGGCTGACAAAGTGTGTCACTTAACATCTCTGAGCCTCAGTTTCCTTATGTGCAAATGAGAGGGTTTAATTAGAAGAACTCTAAGGTCCCTGCAATTTCTCATATTCCAAGATCCCAGGTTAACCTGGCCAGATACATTTTAGCAGCACTGCCTAGTTTTAGGGATAACTTTCCTAGATTTCTTATTCCATGTCTTATTAAGTAATGTCAACATGTTAAGAGTATTTTATTGTAGAGACTCACATATGAAAGGATACTGTATCAGTCACAACAGGCTACATTATGCTGCAGTAACAAATAATCTCCAACGTCTCAATGGCTTTTAACAATTCAGTTTTGTTTTTACTAACACTACAGGTCCATCGGGGGTGAGCTGTTGTGCTGTTCCATGTCTTCATTCCAGAACCCAGGCTGACGGAGCAGTATATATCTGGGCATTGCTGCTCTTTGGGCAGAGGGAAGAGCAACATTTCAAACAAGCTAGCTCTTAAAATTACCGTGAGGAAGTTATGCACACCACTTCTGCCCACATTTTATTGGCCAAAGCAAGTCACATGGTTTTTCCTGACTTCAACTAAGAGGGGATGAATTGTCAATCCACCCACAGGGAAAAATGATGG
>NW_011888927.1:2587718-2591151 GCF_000151845.1 Pteropus vampyrus | reverse complement strand
CAGTGAACATTTGTATTTTGGTTTTTGTTTGTTTGTTTTTTAACTGCCTTTACTGTTACACTGCTTGTTTTTTAGAGATGGATCTGGCCGTGAACTTCAGGTTCACCATTTATGAGACCTTGGGCGAGTCACTTAATGTCTTTAAGCTTCCACTTCCTAAGTTATTGTAATAAATACATATTTTAGGGATCACAAGTCAACATAAAACGATACATAGAACCTGTGCTTAGCAATTACTTAATAAGTACATGGTTGCTGCTGCCCCTGTTGTTACTGTGAACATTATCAGTATTACAGCCATTCTCCGAGCACTATAGCTAGAATGCGTCGATACGAATCCCAGCTTTGCCGCTCACTCATTGTGTGACGTTGGGTCAGTTACTTAACTTTTCTGAGCCTTCATGTCCTCCTCTGTAAATCAGGAATGATAATAATACATCGCAAGCTTGCTGTGAGGGCTAAGTGTGTAAAAAGATATAAAGCACTTTGAAAAGAGCTTTGGTGATAGTAAGCATTATGTAAATCTCAGCTCCTGTTATTATTAAAGAATAACAACTTACAAAATAAGAAGGCTTGTTATCCAGGAAGTGAGCAGAACTCTTCACATGTTCTAAAATAAAATTAGACATGACTGATTTAGAAAAACAGTTGCACAGAGTCAATTCCTGACTATATGGTAAAATGAAGAAGATCATGAATGTGGATATTTTGGAACAGTGCCTAAAAAAAAACTCTTATACTTGTCCATTATAGTAAATTTGCTTTTCTAAATATGCATTTCATTTTGGTAATATAAAGTGTCCTCAATATGAAACAGTAGTGCAGAGAATGAGAGGCAATCCAGAGTTTAAAGTGGGCAGATGGAAGTTAAACATGTTTAAGGTTTTTCAGAAATACTTAAAACGTTAAAAACTTTTTATTTAAGAATCTTCTCTCATTTTTTTTCCCCAATGCTAAGTGAGCTGTAAACCACAGGAGAAGGCATGATTGGCAGAGCATGGAGTGGGGGCCTGGCTTCCACCAGTCTCTGCCACTTTCTTCCACCAACCAGCTGGCTGACAAAGTGTGTCACTTAACATCTCTGAGCCTCAGTTTCCTTATGTGCAAATGAGAGGGTTTAATTAGAAGAACTCTAAGGTCCCTGCAATTTCTCATATTCCAAGATCCCAGGTTAACCTGGCCAGATACATTTTAGCAGCACTGCCTAGTTTTAGGGATAACTTTCCTAGATTTCTTATTCCATGTCTTATTAAGTAATGTCAACATGTTAAGAGTATTTTATTGTAGAGACTCACATATGAAAGGATACTGTATCAGTCACAACAGGCTACATTATGCTGCAGTAACAAATAATCTCCAACGTCTCAATGGCTTTTAACAATTCAGTTTTGTTTTTACTAACACTACAGGTCCATCGGGGGTGAGCTGTTGTGCTGTTCCATGTCTTCATTCCAGAACCCAGGCTGACGGAGCAGTATATATCTGGGCATTGCTGCTCTTTGGGCAGAGGGAAGAGCAACATTTCAAACAAGCTAGCTCTTAAAATTACCGTGAGGAAGTTATGCACACCACTTCTGCCCACATTTTATTGGCCAAAGCAAGTCACATGGTTTTTCCTGACTTCAACTAAGAGGGGATGAATTGTCAATCCACCCACAGGGAAAAATGATGGGGAAAGGAAATGGACTATTTGGCAAACACTGGTACAACCTACTGCAGATGTCAATGGAGAATTCATCTTCTGAGCTGGAAAATGATTTGCTCCTAAAAGGAAGGAAGAAGACTCCCCTGTTAGTTGAGGAAAAATACCCTTACAAGAGTGCTTGCAACCCAATGCACATATGTAAGAACACCCCTGGGGAAACAATGGCTGAGTAAGCAATTTCTTTGTGTTACTTTGTGCTAAAATAAATGCCAAATGAATAAGGAAAGAAAAAAAAAAAGGAAAGGGGTACCGTTAGATTAGGAGCTGGGGAAACCCAGTCTTGGAGAGATGACACCATTTTCTGCAGCTCCAAGCGGTTCCAGCTAATGACTGCGTGCAAGCAGAATGTGAATGCAAAGGATGCCAGCAAGTACATAAAAGGCAGAGGAAGAAGGATCAACATGTTTTGCTGCCATTTCCAGGAAAAGGATGGTGTCCCCAGCAGCCTCCCACAGTAGATGACCAGAAAAAAAAGCAAACACAAATAACACTCATTGAAAAGCCGAGTCGTGACTACCGTGTTTCACAGTACATCCTCCCTCAAATCCTGGCTGCAAACCAGCCCAGCCACTTGAAGCAGTGTTGGCAGCTTGCTCTCTCTTGGCACTGGGTATGCATGGCAGCTGGATGGCTTGTAGTCAGTGTAGTTTTGCAGCTGGTGGTGGTAGCAATTGGCAAAAACTAACTGTCCAGATGGGCATTAAATTTTCTTTAATGTTTATAATATGTCAAAAGAGAATAATCCTATGTCAAAGTGGCTTAGAAGAGCTTTTACTCAGGAGCTTACAGAAATTCTTTTTTGACAAGATGGAGGTTGCTTTATTTCAACTATGTAAGTCTTTTTCCCTTAAATTAGGTCAGGGGGCTCTTCCACAATGGCAGTACCTTTCGCTAAAAGGTTTCTCAGGTTTTCAAAATGTGTTGATCATTAGCCAACATTTAGCAGGATTTGAACTGAGGGTCCAAAAGGGAAAAAAATGTTTTATTCTGGAATAATTTTTATGATCCTCAAAGGGAACAGTACTATCTAAGTAATGTTATCAAGTTAGGAGTAAAGTAATAACTGTTGTATAGAAGAGCGAGCATTGGGCAAAACATTTTCAGACATATAAAACAGGCACAGAATTAATATCCAAAATATATATTTTTAAATTGCTATAAATCCATGAGAAAAACAAACTAACAATCTATTTTAAAAACTTGTTAGGGAATACATGCAATTCATAGAAGAGGAGATTCACATGGCCTATCCATTTTGAAATGATGATCAACCTCATTAGTGATCAGGGCAAATAAACCAAGATACTATTCTCACCAAACACAGTGGGGGCAAACTAAAGATTGTCAACATTCAAGGTGGTGAGCGTGTGAGCGAGTAAGTGGTATGACCCAGCAAATCCTCTTCACATCCACCTCTTCCTCCTGCCCTCACGTGATACACTCCCAAATGCTCACAGGAAGTGGGTGCACTGATATTCACTACAGCAGTATGACTCAAAGCATGGCCCTTGGACCACCAGCATTAGCGTTCCTTTGGAATTTGTTAGATATTAGAAATAGGTGGTTATCCCACCCCAGAACTACTGAATCAGAGGATGTGGGGTGGGGCAGGACTTTATTTTAACAAGCTTCTCTGGTAATTCTAATGCCATCTAAACTTTGAAAAGTCCTCTGTAATGGAGGAAAATGGAAACAATCTAAATGTCCATCATATGTCATGGCTTATTT
>NW_011888927.1:2564763-2587668 GCF_000151845.1 Pteropus vampyrus | reverse complement strand
GGCAAACTAAAGATTGTCAACATTCAAGGTGGTGAGCGTGTGAGCGAGTAAGTGGTATGACCCAGCAAATCCTCTTCACATCCACCTCTTCCTCCTGCCCTCACGTGATACACTCCCAAATGCTCACAGGAAGTGGGTGCACTGATATTCACTACAGCAGTATGACTCAAAGCATGGCCCTTGGACCACCAGCATTAGCGTTCCTTTGGAATTTGTTAGATATTAGAAATAGGTGGTTATCCCACCCCAGAACTACTGAATCAGAGGATGTGGGGTGGGGCAGGACTTTATTTTAACAAGCTTCTCTGGTAATTCTAATGCCATCTAAACTTTGAAAAGTCCTCTGTAATGGAGGAAAATGGAAACAATCTAAATGTCCATCATATGTCATGGCTTATTTCTATTTTAGAAAATTAGCCAGTAGTTGGAAAAAAGGGAGATAGATATGTGCTGATTCAGAAAAATATCCAGACATATTGCAGAACGAAATGTACAGTATTATAGTATTTATGTTTTTGAAAAGCTACAGAACAGTATATTTCTACATATATGTATTTCTACATATATGTGTGTATGTGTGCATGTGTGCAAACATTCCACAAAGTGTCCAGAGGCTGCACATCAGCTGATAACAGTGGTTATTCTAGGAAGAATATTAACATTGAGACAGCAGTCAAAGAAGACTGTAGCTTTTTGTCATTTGATGCTTTGAAAGAAGAGCTTACACGTGTACTGTGTGTGAGGCTGCATTTACGCCTGGAGAGCTGGGTTCTAACTCCAGCCTGGGCACCACTCAACTGTGTTAAGAAAGTGCCAAGCTCCTGGCACTTCCTCTTCCTCACCTGCCAGGAGAGGAATCAGGCCCGTTAACTCCAGAGCTTTGTTCCTCCGCTTTATCATGTTATGTTTCTTGCCAGAGTCATCTGAGCGCAAAAATCAGGTCTCTTAATAAATCTGACCAAAGGAATAAAGAGAAGCATGCCTATCTGTGTCTCATGAGAATCTATTTAATAATTATTTCCACATGTCATTCTAGGATAAATGACTTCCATGGGATTTCCTGTGTTTAAATATCATAGTAGCTATGAAATGCTCTTTGTTTTTAAAGTAAAAATTGAGAGAGCCGATAAAACAAATTGCTCCTCGAAATTTTCCAAGGGCTTGGATTTAACTGAATCTTCAGGATCCTAGTTCCAGGAGTATCTGTGTAAATGTCAATCACATGACTCCCCTGTACTAGTGGAATGTGTTATTGGCTCAGATGATAATCATGTATGTGGTGAGCGTGTAATTACCCTGGGAACATAGATGGCCTCAGGTTGAAGGGCTACAACGATAGTATCACATTTCAATTCTAACAGAAAAACTAGAGATTTGTGTCAATCACTCCATTTCCTCAGTTTTGTATATCGCATTTGAAAAACTAAGAAAGAAGTAGTTTATATCATGTATAAATCTGGATTGGTTTTCACCAAGATATAAAGAAATCTGAATAAAACAGTATTCCTATGGGGATAAATATAAGAACCTCGAGTAAATAAGGATTACAAAGAAAATAAAATTCATCCCGAAAAGCAATGAGTACGGCAAAGCTAATTACAAAGTTCAGTCAACTCTGCCCCATAAGAGGAAGTCCTGCTTTCTCGATCAAATGAAGTAGTCAAACACAGCAGTGAACCAGAAAGAGCTTTAGAGACCATTAACAGCCCTGTCATTTTAAAACCAGTTAATGATAAATTTGGGACTGGAATCCGGTTTTCCTGTCTCAGGGCTCCTTCCTGAGTGTAAACAGGACAAACACAAATGCCTTTGGTGCCTTGTATACAAGCGGGTGAGTCAGCCCAATTTTACAAGGAAATTATTTTTAAAAAACAGAGAGTTCGAGCCTTTTTATTACATATCTTTAAAGTGAATTATGGTAAAAAAGCATCCTTTTATAAACATAAATATAGTATACCTTTTCTACTAATTTTTAAGAATATACATAATGATACAGTATGGTAGTTCATCTAGTAGGAAGTAAGGCAGGAGAGAGTAGTATCTGGAGGAGAAAGAGGAGTTTGGGTGTCACCCCTCTCCACCCCAGCCCCATTTCTGCCCCACCTCCTCACCGTCTTGTTGGCAGTGGCTACTCGGCAGTCCTTCTTCCAAGGCTCTAAGCTCTCTCTGGACTCAGGTAATAATGGTCCCTGAGTCCCTTACCACTCACCCCTTATTGGTCCTTGACCTGGCCCATGCCTCTGTTTGAAACCCTTTTCAGTCAATCCCATAAATGTACCATCAGTTTTCTGCCAGGACCCTAACTGCTCACTGCATAGAGTAATAAGAAGTCTGTAGGTTTCTGTGAATACTGGTATAAAGCCAGCAACTGGCAAAGGGAGTCCCATTCTATCCCTGCATAGATCCTGGCCAGGACCAAGTCAGGTCCCGCACAATTCGTGTCTACCTCTCTGCATGTTCTGCCCTTCTGCTGGGAGAGGCCACCTGCCATGGACCCGAACATCCTTGAGTTCATGCTGGGCATGCAGAGAATTCAAGGCCCTGGCCACTCCTAAATCAGGTGAGTTGGATGAGATAATGTCTCTCTCCAGGAAGAAGTGTAGTCTTACCACTGACTATAAACAGAGCAGCATTTGATTTGACTTCCAAGCTCAGTCAGTGTTCCTCAGCTGTACACAAACCCTCTGAGGATGCAGCATCCACCTGGCCCATCTGTATTGCCCCCATAGAACTTGGGGAACAATGGGGAACTGACACAAACACGATTCTCCTGCGGCTTTCTGGGCTGAGTCTGACTCAGGAATCTCGTATCTTCTTATCATCCATAAAACAGGAGCAGGTTAATTCATGAACCTGTAAGCAGGGTAAAATCTCAAACTCTGACATCCCCATCCACTACACTCTGGCCACACCGCTTCTTCCTTTCACTTCCTCAGGCACATGGCTAAGTCCTTTCTTCGGGATTTTGTTCTTTCCATTCCCTTCATGTGGAATACTCAGGCCCAAGGTCCCCGCAGGGCCTGGTCTGACTCTTCTGCCTCAGATCACTTGTCATCTCCCCAGCGAGACTTTCTCTCGCTATCCAATCAAAAGTCACTCTATCCCGTCACCCTTTTTACTGTCTTCACTACTTTTACAATCTCACATTATCTCTCAGTTGTCTGTTTAATGCCTATCTTTCCCCCACTAAAATGTAATCTCCAAGAGAACTGAGATCTTTTTGGTCTTATTCTCTATCTCTCTGGAACTTAGAATAGTTCCTGGCTCAGGAAAGAAGCACAAATGAGTATTTGATGAGTAAATGAATAACCAAATGAGTGAATAAATTTTTATAATGTTATCCTTTATTGTGTGATATATATACTCTTTGACTTTCAGATGTTACATCTGTAAGATGGGGATCAGAAAATAGTCTGCCTCATGTCAGATTTATATTATTTCATAGTACAGTATAGTGTAGTATGTGGGTCCTATAATTGTGTATTTGTATATATAACACATTTCATCTTATATGTTACATGTAACAATGAAATGAGATTCTGTAACAAAATTCTGAAAACTGTAAAGTACAATATCATTTCTGTAAAATGCAAGGTTCAGTTTTAACATAAATATATACATTTGGGGACAACCTTAATATTTTCTGCTTTGTAATATGAAGGGATCATATAATAGTCACTAGATGAGTGTTCAACTCAAAGGTGCGGGAAAAGCGAGAGAGGCACTTCTCAACACATCTAGTCCTAAATAATAACACATCAGCACTGCTAAGGGCCCATCCAGTTCCAAGTCACCACAATTACAGAGACGTCCCGCAGAGGTGACAACACTCCAGTGATTTCCAGGGCTTTCACACTCACTAATGAGGTAGATTCCACTAACCCTACAGGAAAATCAGGCTCATTGCTGGATGTTCCATCTGGGGTTTGGAATGTTTGCTCTCCTCTTCCCCAGGAACGACTCGCAGTTTGTACTGTTTGCAGAGCCTCTTGCAATGTGGTGATTTACATTCTTATGCTACAAAACAAGTTGGATACAGTATTACAAGATGGGAAGGGACAGGAGACTGCCTGCTTTAAATATTTTTATGTAGCCCCCACCAACTAAAGATTCACTGAGGGTCTTTATAGAAGAAATAATGGTGCCTTCCTTAGCCTCCTTCCAGCTTCCCTCCCCCAGCCCCCACTCCAACCTTTCACTTATTCACTTCTGTTCCCTGCCTGCATCTGCCGGGCCTCTCACCTGTTTTCCGTGATCCTATCCAGAGATGAGGCAAGCTGAAGTTTGAACATAGGGGCCCATTCCTTAGAAAAGAGCCTCATGCAATTCTGAGTGTAATTAGAAAGGTCTCAAAATGTCTGACACTGGTGACTTCATGAATATAAGGTTTTATAGTCAGACTAGAGAAATTCCTATGAAAATCTGAAGAAAATTATGTCTAAGAGAACTTTCCTCATCTGTTAAAACACATGGTTGGAGTGTTTATTAAACAAATACTGCCACAGCACACACTGTGTTAAGCAATGTCCAAATAGACGCTACTGAAACATCACTAAATTACATTGATTTGTTTAATCCTCACAAAAACCATTTGAGGCAAGCATTATTATTTCCCTATTCTACAGATGAAAAAATTGAGGCAGAAAGAAATTAAGTAACATGCCAAAACTCACGCAAATGACAAAGCAGCAGAGCTGGGTTCTGACCTCAGGCACCTTTGGGACTACTTCTCAGCCATTGTGCCATGTGCCACTTAGATGAAAACCAAAATCTCATACTACTTTGCTGACATTACGTTCTAACATGTCTAATATTGGGCCTTCCAATACGTTCTAACATGTCTAATATTCATAAGATAGATTGATTGTTTGGCCAGGTTCTCTCCACTTTCTATCTCATAAGCTTTCTAAGTAAGTGTGGGATACAGGAGAAATTCTATTGTCATTTGACACTCAGAGGTATCAAAAGCTACCTCTTTCCAGGGCCCAGAGAAGCCTGCCTGCCATTTATATTTACCAGAGGAGAACTTAGTGTGGATGCCTTAAAGAAAATGTCCCCAGTAAACCCAGGCAGGTGAAACCTGGAGTCCAGATACACCTTCTACTGTGACAGCGTTGTGTACATGTGAGGCCTTCGAGAACCCTGTGCCATAACCACCAGCTCTTCTCCATCACCTACTTTCCCCGTCCCCCTTGCCAGCATTTAGACTGCCCCAAGCCCAGCCCTGAGGCTTCTCTGACCTGGATACACAATCCTCCCGAAGCTCGCTTAGGAGGCCCCACAGCATCCCTCAGTGTCGCCAACGGGTAAGCAGCCCACATCTAGAATGTGAATACATCCAGGACTTCTTTCTTTCCTCTCAACACGCACATCAGGAAGATTCAGTCCCAAAACATTCATTAGCAAAAAGTATTAACCGACATGAGGGGTGATGAAGAGGCAGAGCACAGAGTATTTTTTAGGCCAGGGGAAACTATTCTGTATAATACTGTAATGGTGGATAATGACTTTATACACTTGTCCAGACCCATGTAATGTACCACACGAAGAGGCCCTAATGGAAGCTAGGGACTCGGGTGATAACAGTGGGTGAATGTGGGTTCATCGATTGTACCAAATGTACCACTCCGGTGCTGGGTGTCAATAGTAGGGGAGGCTGTGGGTGTGTTGGGGCAGAGGGTATATGAGAACTCTGTGCTTTCTGCTCAGTTTTGTTGCGAACACAAAACCATCCTAAAAAGATAAAATCTATTTTAAAAATAATAACATGAGTCTTTAACTTTGGTCTCTTGAAAAGGACGGAAAAAAGAAAATCCACTCTAAAACTGCAACCACACAGCACCTCTTTTCTGTCTTGCCTCAGACTTGGGCCCACTGAGGTCCTCCTGCCTCGGCACTGGGTCCCCTTCTCATTCTCTACCCTGCCCATGTGTTTCTCTTTCTGCTTGCAGGTGCATACACACACAAACGCACACCACATCCACTCTCCCACCTACACGCACACACACACACACATACACAAACGCACACCACATCCACTCTCCCACCTACACACACACACACACACACACACACACACACACACAGCAACAGGTCTTTTCTCATGTAAATCAATTTAGCTTCTCTCTCTAGGATGTTTTCCTCACACCCTGATTCACAAAGTACAGACAACCAGCGCAGGGCCTACCTGCAACCCTCTTTAACATGCTGAGTAGCTGGAAATGCTGTTAATGCAATAAAGTAGCATTATAAGTGCAAACTGAAATTTAAAATTGCACGCAGTAGAAATTGTGTGATTTTGAAACACATAATTTTAATGATATTAAGAGCTTCACTTTATGCACAAATTTTGAAATAATGTGTATCCCCCACAAATAAACATTTGTGACTATTACCTAGCTTAGAGCTGACAGGCCGAATAAAGTGTGAATTGAATTTTTACCGTTGCCATGGCCTTACCACATATCTTTAGATTAAAAGAGTAGGGCTGTTGTTACACTTTAATAACTTTGCTCCTGCTATATAATTTAGGTATCATAACTTTGTAGACAATCACAATATACTGAATTGTAGCTTTAATATAAAATTAAGTATTTCACTTTCTAACACTTTAATCTTAAGTATTTTCCAAAGAAAGATAATGTGTCCCTGTACAAAACAGTGTTTTTTCAGCACTGTTTTGTGGACCTGAACTTAGAGGTTGACTTGATGGTTAATGATGCGTCTGCTAAGTGTGCAGACTGTAAAAGAAGTACTTTCTATTGTTCAATAATATGTCCTATTTAATTGCTCTTTTATTGAATAAAAATCCCTAAAGAATTTTCACTTCCAGCAATGGTTTCTGACTTTTTTTTGATGTCTAGACAATAATGATTTACTGAAATGTGTGGCAAGCGACATAAGAAAAGTCCTCAAAAATATTTAATATTTGTAGTTATTGGAACAGGGGGAGAGAAAAAAAAACCAAAGCAATTTTGCAGGTGGCTTCTAAGCATCTAGATCAAACAATTTTGATATATATAGGATTTAATGATCAAAAACCTACCAATGTAAAATAGTTATATTTGACTGAGACAACAGCATCAGGAACAAAGGTGAGAAATTTGTAAAGTCACAGTGATTTTCTGTAAAAATTTTAAAGTAAAGTGCCAAATAATCTTTAAGAAACAAAACGTTCTAGAAAATTAGATTCTTTTCTACACTAGATACTATCCGGAAGTCCTGGAAACTTAGGGTTCAGAGGCCCTTAGAGCCTGATCTTTCATTCAACATCTCAATCCTCTCAGATCTTCATCACCAAGCAATGAGTCGGCCTCTACTTGAATCCCCTGATACGACCCTACTCCACTTGAGACAGCTGAATTAGAATTAACTTTCACCCACTGGTATCAATTCAACCCTGTAGGACAATAAAACAATTGTATTCATTAACTTTTTCACAATCTAACTTTTAAAATCCCCGGTAAGAACTGCCCAAATTTTATTTTGACAAATTAAAAGCTTACTTTCAAATTAGAGAATTTCTCAATAGTTGACAATATTGAGTTCTGTTTAACCTAAAACATATATGTTTCATATTTGACTCATTTTCTAGGCATGGTAAGCAAGATGTGAATCATACAGGGGAAAGCCTTTTATCTCATTATGTGTACTCTCAACAGAGATAGACCTCCAACAAGATAGAAAGAAGTAAAACATAAGAATGAATTAGGTTGATTCTAGGATATATTCTGAAAGTCGTGGATTCTTAACAGAAACAAACACTGATCCTACTTAAAGGATTGCATTGTTATTTGGTTTATATATTTGCACGCAGAAAAATTCTTTATACGGCATTCTTATGCTGCCATAAGAATACCATACACTCCAAGGCAAATGATCAGAATTAAAGGGGCAGCAGAATAATATCTTCTACATCTTCAACATTGCCATTACAACTGATAACTTACTTCGCTTAGATCCTGTGTTGGCTGAGTATTAGGCACTTGACAAAAGTCTTTCTTGGGCTGTAGAGGTCACTTCCTCCCTGGACAGAAAGTACGAGTGCATTTTAACATCTTAGGAGCATGTCACAGGATCACACATACAGTCAGGAGGAATTTAGCAGATAATTTAGCCCAATCTCCCTATCTTGGTGATGAGAAAACTGAGGCTTAGGTGACATAACAGCCCATCATCTCACAGTGAGTAGGTGGCAAAGCTGAGGCCCAAAGCCCATATGTGTAAAAGGCCTTTAATCATAATTATTTTTTAGAACATTCTGTTCTGCTCTGATACTAGTTTTTAGTGCCTTCACTTCTTATTAGCAAAATATTCACTTTCATATTTGGATCCTTAGTATATTCCTTCCTTTTCAAAAATAGCATATATTCATTCCTCCTAATAAAATACAATTTTCCCGAGCCCCCTAGAGCTGTTACTTATTCATGCATTATCCCTGCATCTACCACTTTAAAAATTCACTGCCCAAACAAGGACTGGATTCCATTCTTCCTTGCATATCTGGAGAGGGGAGAATATAGCCCTTTAGTTCTTTAGTTCAATATTCAGACAAAGGGTATTCTGGTCATTGTCTGCAGCTTTACTCACAGCTACATGTTGAATAGAAAAGGAGTTACCTACCTACATTTAAAATATTCATAATGACACACTCTGTCTTACAAGGGGCGCCTGGCTGCCAGCAGATGCACACACACGGTGAAAACTCACAGGGCTGTGGGCTCTTACTCTGCCGTAGAATCCAGCCTCTTTAGGGGAAGAATGCTGGGGTTCTGAATATTCAGACCAAATGCCAACTTGCAGTGCACGTGCACAGCGAAGGAGCCGACTTCCTCTCAGTCCTCAGACTGCTATATCTTAGAGATCCTAGGCCTGCGACAGTCAGTCTATTCACCGTTCTGATGTCTGATAAAGAATAAAAGGCATGTGCATTAGTGACCTGAAGTTTAACCAGACACAAACGTCCAGGTTCGCACTTGATGACACCATTCGGCTTAGTCTCACAAGTCAACTTCAGGACAATAGAGAATATGAAAACGATGGAGTGCTATGGCCCATGACATGACCGGAACCCTGCAGCATGCATTTCAGACAATGAGTGCTCCACCCCTTCCTATGTTAGACACTCCATTGAGTACAACACTTTTATTACATTAAAGGAGGCTTCACATAAAAATGTCAGCAGCATCCAGTTGACTCATGCAATGGAGAGCTGTACATTAGCTGCCGATTTAAATTAATTTTGCTTCTTGAACCATGAAAAATAGTTCTTTGAACAAGAATTCATGATAAATACACATGTGTAAAAGGCCTTTAATCATAATTATTTTAAATACATAAAACATGGGTTAAGACTCTCAGCCTCATTAATTTCTTATGGTAGAAAAGAACAAAAACAAACGCTACATGAGAAAAGTATAAGTCATAATTTAAATGTATTATGCATGGTCATTTAGCTCATTAAATGAAAGGATTCTTCGTCAACTGGGCTATGGAACATTTCTGCACTATCCAACGACAGGGAGCAATGTCATGATATTCTTATAGGGAATTAACATTTTGTGTTATTTAGATCTTAAAAGAATACCATCTACAATTAAAACAGCAGAATTAGAATAATGAAATTATCTTGTAACACCTTAGACTTCCTCTTGTAGAGCACTTAACTCGTGTTTTTCCTGCAGAGTTCCAAAGAGCAGGGGTCACATTTTCAAGGTGTGGCACATAGTAAGCACATAGTAAGGGCTTGGTAAATATAAGTGAATAAATGGCCATACATCCCTTTTGGAAAAACACAGATGAGCTGCTGCCATATATATTTGCCATGGTGTTGTAGGTCTTTCCTGCTAGAGACCCAGCCTCTCCTTCCCGGTCTGAGAACTGCCTATGTCCAGACACCATTCAGGGACTGTGACTTTTAGAAGGGGATGCCCCTGTCCTTAGCTTCCTTGATTTCTTTTCATTGAAATTGAGAGATTCCCTTGCTGACACTGTCTTGCTGTGTTCCAGGATCCACCTCCATGGCTCTAAGTGGGTGACATTCCCCTAACTACTATTACAATCTTGCAACCTGCAAAGTTGCCTGGCAACCTGAAGACCCAGGGAAAAGTTGATGCTGCAGTCCAAGTCTGAAGGTGGTCCGCTGGCAGAATTCCTCTTCTAGAGAGAGGTCAGGCTTTTTCTATTAAGGCCTTCAATTGATTGGCTGAGGCCCACCCACATTATGGAAGGTAATCTGTTTTACTCAAAATTTACTGACTTAAAAATTTTTAATTTTAAAAATACCTTTATAAAAACACCTAGGATAATATTTGACAACATATCTGGATACTATGGACTAGCCAAGTTGACACAAAAAATTAACCATCATTTCAGAAATAAAGCTTTCTGGGGAGAGTAAGGCAGCTCCAAAGAAATCTAAAAATGGCTTGAGAGTTTGGAAAAAAGATTGGCTTGAGTTTTTTAATGGTGGTGAGGGTATCGGGGGCAGGGTGAAGGTTCCCACACACAGGCAGGGATTTGCATGGTCTGAACCTCTCTCCAGACTTTCTTATCATGGATGTCTATATGTTGGGTGCAAAGGAGAAAAGGAGAGGTGAGGCTTATAAGATGACAGCAATTACACATCAAAAAAAAGGGTCAGACTGTTACAAAAGGGAATGTAGATTTTCCTTAGTTTAATGAATAAGATAATGTAATAATAGAGGTAGCAAACCAAGAGAAAGAAATATTAACCAAAGTAGGTATAAACCCTACTGGATTAAACTGCAGACAACTGCCCCTTAAATAGGAAGACCATTTGAAGCTACTACCATTGCACAATGGAGAGTAACCCAGGACATCACAGCCAGCAACTGTAATGTGGCCAGCCAGTGCACGTCTAGGTTTAGACAGGAGCTAGGCCTTATTTCCCTAGCACATAACTGATTCTTGTTCTCTCCATATTGAGAGCACATTGGACAGAATAACCACCTAATAGCCCAGTATGTTTGTAGGTGGGGAGGAATAAAACATAAAAACAGCAGAAATGTAGAAAAATAAGAGATAATCTCTACCCAATGGAATTATCCAGAAAGCTCCCAAATAATCTCTAACTTTGCAGAGAGCCTTTTTGTACTAGACGTTACTTAAGGTAAAATGCTAGTGTCGAGTTTCACTGTCCTCCATTCCCAGCAACTAAGGGCACCTGAGAGCACTTTAGGCCCCTTTAAGCCATTACAAGATACAATTCCGCCCTTCCAGGGAGCCAGGAGGGTGGTGAACTCAACAAGCCTATAAATTAAGTCATGAGTCTTATTTTCCCAGCAATGCAAGTTCAGAATGTACCATATAATTCTCCAGGCTTGACATACCTCCTTTAAAGGGGATGCCCACTGAGTGTGGGATTACAAAAAGAAATTACAGATTTTCTAATAAATGCTTCAAACTGCCAAGAAAATCTGGTTCTCAGGATATTTTTTTCCTTTGTGGCTGAAAATAAACATGTTCATTGCTTTATAGTTTCCTGGAATGATGACATTCTAACATAATTGCAAATTCTTGTGACAGGCAAACAATCTCTACTGACTGCAATGATCTAGGAAGCGCATTTATAATGGCTCAGGGAAGCCTCTACAAGTAGACACGAGTATCACACAATCATCACAAGGTCTTTTTTTGCTAACATGGAGCACTTGGTCATGTACTTTTCTATCAGATTACAACTGAAACCTTTATTCAGTCTTAAAAGGTACCTCTCCAAGTACACAAGTACAGACATGGGCAGTAAAACAAAGACTTAACACAGCACCACTTTCCTTATTATTGAAGTCAAGAAAAAGCCAATTGAAATATGCATTACTATATTCAAATCAGTTACACAGAGAATGAATTTTTTTGTAAGTTGGCTAAATTATTTAAGCAAAAGATTTTATTAATGTTCGTGCAAGTAAAATTTCAAGACTAGGACTATAAAGTTGAAGTGAAACATATTCCATAAGAGATACTGGTATGCCAAGGGTTCTAAACTTCTCAATTTTACTGGACAATTTTATAAGCATTTTTGCCAATTACCTAGGCCTGAAGTAATCATTTGATATGGAATAGCCATCCATCACCCACATCTGCACTCATAGTTATAATCTATTTGTCTCTTTTGGACCTAACAGACACTGGAACCCTCAGGCTGTGCTTCATGTTAGCAGAACAACTGCCCGAGCATGTTAGCGGGGTCCTGCAGCATCTCCAGGATACAATTCCTCTTTCCCTTTATGAGGCTCAGCACTTTCCTAGCCAGGTTATATTGTAAATCATCTGATTTACTGGTCTGGCAGCCTGCGAGCAGCCAGGGTATATTTTGAGTGAGTTGCATCTTGTGCTGCAAAATAGATTCTGCATCATGTTCAAGCAGGAAGGGAATGCCAGCCATTGACAGGGAGGAGAAGACCATTCCTGCAGGCCCAAAGAGCTCAGAGGAATCTGGAGATTTGAGATTTTCAAGTGCATCATCCCACATGTCCCTATTCCAAGTCTCAGGGTCCCAGTTTTTCTCAATCCTGGCACTAACCTCAATGTAGCCAACCTCTTGGGGTTGAGAATCAAATCTCTATTGATGCTCCATTTTCTTTATAATTAAGTTCAGGATCTGATCCTTAGCCTTTTCTGGCCTTCAATTACAGTAGATGATATTGTCACTATATGCTACAAGTAGGCCTTATTGGTGAGTAATTACCCTCAAACTGTCTTGCTCAGTGTATCAATGGCTCCCAGCAACAGACACCTAATTCCAAAATCCTTATAATTACGACTCTCAAATGCCTGAGATACTCCTCTCCCAGTGCATTCTGGTCTATACATATCACTTCCCTGCTCATCGCCTGGTCAAGTTTATCATGTACCAAAACTTATGCCAGGGTCTATCAGTGCTCCATCTAACAACAGTAATGGGGGTCCTCACTGCCAACCAGCGGCATATGATTCAGCTCCAAAGCCCTGTTGCAGATTGTGTTCCTTGGGAAACAAACTCTGAGACTCTGCATGCTAGAGGTTTTATGAAGGAATACTCCCAGAAACAATACCTGCCAGAGGTAAAGGAAGCAGGACTAGGTACAGGGAATTTAAATGCAATGTAGTTGCAATAGAAGTCTCAGCCAATCTGCTGGGGGCTGGCAGAGCTTGGAAGCTCCCTCAGAGTTGCCCCAAGTGAGACAAGGAAGTCGGGTATTGTACCACACATCAAGGAGTCGTTGTGCGGGTTCTCTCCAGGGAGGAAGCGTGACTTGGGCAAGATCTCTCCCTTTCTTTGGGGACAGGTCCTGGGAAGAAACTCATCTGTGAGCTATCAGCAACCAACTGTCCCAGCAGCTGGGAAAGGAGGGTTTTTGGAAAGGGATCTGAGTAGTTCACCACGGTGTCCACTACATCATCAGAGAGGGATTTGTATCCATAGGGTAGTTAGAACATGCAGAACACGTGCCTGGTTAAATAGAATTGCTGCAGTGTGATATTCATTTGAATAAAATAATTAAAATAGTAATAATAAGAAGAACTTAATGCTATTATCTTAGGATTTCCCAACTACATGATAAAGTAGCAAAGTTCATTGCTCACCACTTTCGTTCTTTCATCCTCCCCAACATGAATTACGTGTTCTGTTTGGTTGGAGCATGTTCTGGAGTATTTTCACAGATCTCAAATGTGAATGATCAGAATTACTATATATCATCAGATACTTTTCTTTCTATAAGGGTCTCTGAAACCTTACAGAATCTTAGGTTGTAGTACTTTTACTCAGAACCTGTAGATATTTTTTCAAATTACATTTTTATAAAGTTTTAGCTATTATTAGCAGCAATTCACATGGTTGGATTTAATGCTGCTTAGTTGCCAATAGAACAATGATGTTGTCCTAAACCATTGTGTGTTGCACCGCTGATTGTGAGGCTGTTCAATGACCACAGGCATGAACATTGTCCTAATTCTTGTCTGGGACAACAACAGCCTGCTCCCAGCCTTGTTTATAGTATATAGTGGGGGGCTCTGGAACTTTAAAAGAGGGTGTCATTTAGCCCATGTCCCAGTAGCCACATCACTTTTTTGGCTTTTAAGGTATTTACATATTTTCCTGCCTGCCCTAAAAGACCTTTGAACTTGATGGAATCCCATTTCCTTTCATATTTTCCTTATTTGGCAGTGACACAATTACTTCAGATATTAAAATGATGTCTAACTGGATTCTGGTATCAGAAGGCCATTTGAGTCTATAGTCACAATTTCTAAGATGATCCTTCCAATGACACATATTTAACATACATTTGCCATATTATATCACTTTTAAGGTACATTTCTTTCATATCTCAATGTCTCTGAAAACAAGGTATATCTTCAAAAGCTGTCAGGTGTCAGTCTTGAAACATTAAAATTACTTGAACATTGTATTAGTTTTCTATTGCTGGTGAACAAATTGCCACAAACATAGCATCTCAAAACAACACAAATGTATTGTCTTATAATTGTGGGATTCCGAAGTCTGAAATGGGTCTCGCTGGGCTAAAAATCTAGGTGTCGTCAGGGCTGCATTTCTTTATGGGGGCTCTGGGAGAGAATGTTTCTTTGCCTTTTCCAGTTTTAAAAAGCTGCCCTTTTTCCTTGACTCACGGAAAAAGTAACCAGGGCAATAAGGTTTTAGCCAATCTTTTAACAATTATAGTTACAAACTTATTTAAATTATTCCAGACTATAGCATCTTCCACCTTCAAAGCCATCAACAGTGAGTTAAGTTCTCCTCACATTGCATCACTTTGACCTCCTAGTCTGCCTCCATCTTCTGCATTTAAGATCCTTGTGATTAGGTTGGGCATACATGGATAATCAAGGATGATCTCAGTATTCTTAAAACTGGCTAATTGGCAACTTTAATTCCATCTGCAACCTTAATTCCCTTTGTAATTTACTCATTAATTCCCTTAATTCTCGGGTAATTTATTCAGAGGTTCCCAGAATTCGGATGCAGGTAATTTATTCAGAGGTTCCCAGAATTCGGATGCAGGTAATTTGGGGGGACCTACCACACACATGCATATCAAAACTTGCAGAAGTGGAGTCAGAGGTTAGGGTGAAAATCTCAGAAACAATAGTGAAGCGTTATTTTAAAATATGCTGCACCTTGATGCCACAGAGGATGATATTTTATGGGAAAATAACATTAAATATCAATGTCTGGGATTTGAAAGTGACTCAGAAAAGTCAGACTACAAATGTGAAGAAGTTTGGGGAACACTTCATCTAATTTATTTCACTTATCTTTTCAATTTTACTTACACGAAGGAGTATTATATGATTAAAAATCTATGTCTAAAGAAGTCTAAAAGAAATCTTTAAGTACAAAATAAAAATTCTAAGTGTTAAGAAGCATTGAATCATGGAGCTATGTAACTGGCAAAGATTTTTCTTTCTTAATGGTAAAAAAAAAAATAATGACAAGGCCTAGAGTCAATGGCATCTTATATTAACTAAAATACAGTACATGGTCACAGTCAATTTTAATATTTTCATACTTAAATAAAAATATAAATTGTATAAATATATATGAACACATTTATATTTTTTCCAAGGATATAATTTTGTTTTGTATCACTGGATGATAGTGCTATTACCGCTAAACACAAAAATGGAATTGCAAGCACTGCATATATTTATTCCATGCAAAGAATTTGATTTCTGCATTAAAGAATAATGGCCAACACATTATGAAAAGGTAATGTGACCACAAGCTTGCAGATAAAGCTCTTACATATAAGGGCTAAGATGCTATAACAAGGAAAACAAAAACAACGTCTTGTAGAAGATAGAACTTATTTTTCTCTCACATAATAATAGTGAGAGGTCTTGGCAGGGGCTGTGGCTCTCTCCATATACTTATTCGAGGACTAGATTATTTCCAGTTTGTTACTCTGCCTTCTCCAGGTTCTCTTTGTGTTGGCATGAGGCAGAGGCTGGAGTATCTGTATTTTAGCTGAAGGGAAGGGAAAAAGGAATTCTAAGGAAAGTGACTTTTTTCAAGTAGAAATTTTAACAGAGCATACTCTATGACCGCACTATAATAATATTGAAAGTAAATAATAAAAGAATGACCAAAATCTTCTTAACAGCCTGGAAATTTTAAAATACTCTCTTAAACAAACTTAAACAAACCCTGAAGATGAAGTAAGAAGAGAAATTGGGAACTGTTTAGATAATAAGACCTATGAGATACCACAAGATCTTTGCAGAGAAAAATTTATGGCCTTAAATTAGTTGTTTTTACAGAAAACAAAGGAGCTAAAAATTAAAGAATTAAAATCATCACAAAATAAACCTAAAGAAACTAGGAAGCAGGAATCAATAATGACAAGAGATAAATTAATGAAATAGAACACACAAAAAAATGGAAAGAATAAGTATATCATAAAATGTTCTTTCTTTGAAAAGTCCTATAAAGTGATTTTAAAAAAAAAGACTCAAAAGATAAAGGAGAGATAACAAAAGTGAAATAGGATGCATTTTAACCACAGATATGAGATTAAAAATTATGAGAATACTATATGTAACTTCAAAGAAAACAAATTTGAAAATCTAGAAGAAATGACTGATTTCCTAACTGAATATAAATCACCAAAATCAACCTAAGAAGTGAAACTTGAAAATGGTAATTACAGCAGAAAAGAGCTATCATTCTGAAAAAGTCACCAGGGCAATATGGTTTTCTCCAATCTCTAAACAACTATAGTTGCAAACTTCTTTAAATTATTCTAGACTATAGCTAAAGATGAAAATCTCTTGAATTTATTTCATAAAGAGGCATAACCTTAATATCAAAATTTATTAAAGATGATGATACATAAAAATTGTTTTAACTATAGAACAATTTCACTGTGAACATAGGCAAAATTCTAAACATAATATTAGCGAAAACAGAATCAATGTGCCAAAGGAGTAGTTAATATGACCAAGGGTGGTTTATTCAAGGAATGCAAGGTGGTTTGATAGTAGAAAACCTATCAACATAATCCCTTATATCCATACAGTAAAGAAGAAAAATCATTGAAAATATTAATAAATGCCAAATGCCATTTGATATGATTTAGCAGTCATCTCTAATTATAAAAACTCTAAGAATAATAGCAATAAAAGAAACTTATAACATAGAGTCTTTATTTTAAAAACTCAAGAGCATATATTGTCCTAAATGGTAAAACAAGACAATCATCTTAGAAACTTAGTAGATATGCTCAGTACTTTCATTATTATTTAATACTGTCTTGGGGATTTTTGAAGAAAATAAAACAGCAAGAAGATACCATATAAAACTATGTATTTTCTGTTGGAAATATAAATTTATGACCAGGAAGTTTATGAGAAATGCAAGTTTTAAAAAAAAAAAAAACCTTTATAATCAACAAATTTGGCAAGATGTCTGGATATAAGATAAATATCTAAATATCAATCTATTTCCTCCACTTAGGTAGCTTGAAATGAAAAAAAAGTTATATTTACAGTACAATAATAAAATACTTAGAATAAATTTTCCAAGAAAGCTACAGGACTTGTCTGAAGAGGACCATAACACTATAGAAATATATCGAATAAGGTATGGCTGTTGGAATGACATACCAGGTTCTTGGTTGGGAAGGCCACTTCATTAAAATGTCAATTATATAAATGTAATGCCATTCCAATTAGAATTTCAACGGGATTTTGTTTTAAGGAGCCGGGAAAAGGATTAAATAATTTTATCTTAAAATATTTTTGAAGGGCTTTGTAAAAAAAATAAAATAAAAATAAAATGTAAAACTTGTATATAGCATAAAATATCTGAAAAGCAAGAGAGAAGCAATTTACATAGAAAAACATATGTGCATCAGAGATAATATACAAAGGGGAATATTTATAACATACAAAGAGATCTCACAATTTGATTTTTTAAAAGGCCAAATCTAATAAATGGGCAAGGATATGAATAGGCAATTCTTATATAGATACAAATTTTCAATAAATACATTCTTTAAACTCAACCAACAAATTCATTAACAGTCAGGAAAATTTAAGTTAAAGTAACAATGAAATTTTCCTTTTTAGCAAAAACTAAACAGAATTATAACACTTATTGATGGTAGGGACATGTGTAAAAGATACTTGCAAATACTGCTAGGTATAAATGTAATTAGTTACAGACTTTTTGGAAAGTGACTTGGTAACCACTATGAAAATTTTTTAGAACATAGTATTTTTTTTGACCCTGCAATCCCAACTTCTTGGAACCTATCCATAGAAATAAAACCACTACCAGTGAGGACATATGTATAATGATGTTTATAAAAGCACTATTCATAGTAGAAAAAACAGAAACAAAGTGGTTCAATAAATTATGAATATTCTACTCATAACATGGAATACTAAGTAGCCATTAAAAAACACATAGGAACTACTGTATATCAATTAATTTGGAAGGATTTACATGAAATCCTGCTTTATTCTTGCACATACACATATATAAGTCTGTATATAACTATGAAAAGAAGGAAAAATGAAAGGTTACATACCATTTGTTAACAGTTTTTGGGATAGGGATAGAAGAGGAAAAGAGAGATGTGGGAACCCAGCAAAAAGAAAAAGAAAAAAAGAAGATTTTACTCTAAGAATGTGTAACATTATTAAATTGTACACTTATGTAAAGTTACAAACTTGTATGTGGGTATACAATTTTTTAAAAATAGGAATATCTAAACGTCACCTATTGGATTGTGATTGAAAAAACATGCAACTGAATTAAGACCCAGGGGAAAGACAACATCGTAAAGCAGCACAATTCAATCACTATGGTAACTTGCAAAGTATTTTTGCAGAGCTGTTCTCATAGCTCCCACATGTACAATCAAACAAATATGCTAAACACTAAAATTTAAAGAGAATTGGTCATTTTATGTGTTGTATTAACACATTTAATAGTGTCATTGTACATAATGTGAAATTTATTCAAGTCCATATAATATTAAACAGTCAAGGCCATCTATTTTTGTTTACTCTGATGACTGTAGTTTCCAAAGAACTAATAGTATAAAGAAAAAGTTTTGATGGTACAATACAAAGTGATGAGAGAGATTACAAGCAAATATAAGGTGTTCCTTTCAAACATATATGTGTATATATATGTATGTATATATATTTATGTGTAAAAAATACTTCACTATGAATTTTGTTGAAAAAGAAAAACCTAAAAATAACCTAAAAATGGAAAAGACAGAATTTGGGGAAAATTATAATTTTTCTATTATACTTGATAAATTGTTACTAATTTTCACAAATACTTGAAATATGAAGTCCCAAAGAAATTGTGCAACAAGGTCCCACAGAATAATGGGTCTTTTGGTACATTTAGAAACAAATGATACTACGTTGTAAAGTACATTGAAGATTATTTCTCACCTAGATCTCATTTCTATCCAACTGAATCTGGTGTTCTCTTCGTCTGTCTCATTCTTCAAAATTTACCTCCTTCTTCAAGAAGACTTTACAGACTCCCTCCAGCAGAGGATTTTTTGCTCTCACCATTTATAGTCATTTACTACTGGTGCTGTAATGGATGGTTTGCATATTCTTCTCCTAACTTGGCTGTAAGCTCCTTGAGAGCAAAAACCAAGGCCTGGTCCTTTCTGTACATCCAGTGTTGACTGCATACGTGTCAACCACCAGCGCAGCTATGTATTGCTTTTTTCCCATTTCTGTGCTCTTACTCATATTATTTTATTCTTTAATATTCCACCCTTTTAAGTAAACTGTGTTTCTGTAAAACTGATTGTATTTGCCTCTGATAATTTCTTATCTCTATAATCTATTTATGCCCAGCATAAAGATTTATCTCCTTGAATCAATGCACTGCTTCAAATTGCTCTCTAATTACTCCATATGTGCATACTTTGTATTCAAAGCAAGATCTCAAACAGAAACCACAGGGACTATTTTCTAAATTTTCAAATATCCTAGTACCAAGCGTGAGTAATTTAATCATCAATGCCTGTCATATTAAGGAACATGTCTTTTTTTTCTCTCTGGATTTTCATTATACTCTCAAATGTTATTAAATTTATAATTTCTTAATTTGTAGTTAATGGTTAGATTAGGGATCATACTCACAAAGACAATGACTTCTAAATGCTTCTAGAATCATACAATGGCTGGAGCAGATCCTGGGAAAATGATGAAAGGAGCCTACGAGAGGACCCAAGTTCCTTCTTCCTCCTAGAGACAGCCCTTTATCCTAATTGCCACACTGGCACATGTGAAATTAACAGCTCTAACTGCCTGCAAGTAACCCTCTGCCCAAAATTCCCTCAGAAAAGTAATGAGACTGTTGGAAATGAAAATAATACATTACGTTGGAAAATAAGAAGAAAAGTAGGACAAATGACCCCAGGCAAAATTCTTGTCTAGTCTCCCACAGAAACCCTATGAGAGTTAATGCAAACTGCTGGAAATAGATGGCAAAGTGGGATATGTACTTGAGAAGCAACTGACAAAAACATAAAACATATATAAATGTTCATCGTCAATACAAAAAAAAAAGAAAAGAAAATTACTGAAAACAAACTAGAGAAAAGAGGGGATAAAAGTATTTTGAAGTTTGATTTAGTGTATTTATTTAGACATTTTGCCCTGAATCTTTACCACAAAATCTTATCTATTCTTCCAAAGTAATCATGATTTGATTACAAAGACAATTAACACTCTAAGCCAATTCTTTGATACAGACATTTTCATTTTAAAAAATGTAAAGTCCAGTATTAAAATAAATGTTTAGTACCCATGAATGAAGGGAGGGTCTAAATGGCTATTGGACTACTATTCCTTCTTAAACATATGGCATTGACATCAAGAACTCAGAACCACTCAGGCTAAGATCTAAAACCAGCTGTAATGTGAATCTGCTAAAGAAGTAGAGAAAATTCCTGGGTTGCATTAAACTTCAGGTACTTTGCAGAGCTATTGTTTTAACAGATACTCATTATACGTGCACTTCACTTCGTTATCATTTTTTTTCTCTGCAAGGTTAGTCCAAAGTGTAGAACCAAAACCTTACAAAAAGGAGCGACATAAAGAGTAAGATCTGCATCTCTAGTTATCCCAGTAGAAGATCACTTTTCCATACATTGATGTTCAAATGAATCAGTACCTTGGCTGATGTATCTAAGATGGAAACGGATCTCTAAACTTCATCATTGAAAATACAGATGCCCTAAAAAATGTATAATTCCAGCTGAACAGTAACAAATACTAATCTTATTAATATTATCTATTCGAGTGTGAACTGGAAGAAAATTTGGGAGCTGGTAAATTTTTAATATATTTCCAAGGCTGCTTAAAGGAACTGAATGGCTTTTACTCATAATGGTGGGCTGGCTGTATTTGCATAGAAGAACCAGCATTCCTAATAAAGGGCATAGAGCTTAAAAATAAGAAAATTATTGTGGCCAAAGCAAATATTTCTCATTTGAGAGGAGAAAGGAGTTATTGATTATGTGGATCGATGGCCTAAAGAGTCCAACGTTACATGATAATAGCCACGTTTCTACTTCTCTGTGGTGGAAAACCTTGCTGCCATTAATGAAGCCAACCAGAGATTGGTAGCCATTTGCTATGTCGATGTTTCCCAGCAGACAATTTGGTCTTTCTTGCTCAATTAAGAACATTATATTAGTCACATTTTGAAGCTATTTTAATAATCCATTCATGTTGCCATTTTCCGGGCATTTTACCCTCTTGAAAAGGCAATAGCATTCAAGGAGAGACTTTGGAGTCAGACTGACCCAAGGTCACATGCTGGCTCCACCATTCATAGCTATGCAGGCCTGAGAAAGTCACTTTATTTGTTAAGCATCAGTGTCCTTATTCGAGAAAAGGACATCATACAAATTTCAACTTGGACTGTTACAAAATACCCAACCCAATGCCTGCCATACAAGGCACTCAATAAATAGTAGACAATAAAATTATTTTTCCAGGATGTTTACTGGAGAATAAGGGACCTTTTGAACTGAGCTCTTTTAAGTTGTCTCTTCCCCACTTGTACGCCATGTGAAACATGATCACTCTATATAAGGTGGCTAAAAATGAGGGTTTCCCTGGTTTACGCCAGCTGTTCTACTAATTTGCCTTTCTTCCCATATAAGCGCACTCTGTTCTTTCCACCCTGTCTCTGCTCAAAAGGCATTTTATCAATAAGGCTTTGTCTGGTCATCTTACAAAAACGTCAACACACCTCACCGCCACGTACTTCTTACTCTGCTTTTAGTTTCTATGTGGTATTTAGCATCATCTGACAATTTTTCTACTTGTTTATTTGCATACAACCACTAGAAAGCAAGTTCCCTGAGGGCAGGGACCTCGTCTCATTCACATCTATCCCTCTCTTAGAACAATGCCTGACACACAGCAGATCTGCAATAAGTAGTTATTGAATACGTACCTTTCCAAGAAGAATAAGCTGCCTCCTGACGGGTAATGGTCTGGAAACAACAGAAGACCCACACTCCCCAATCCTCCATTGGATCTTCTTCAGGGAGATTGCTGTGCTCACTATCAGGCTGAAAATGACAATACAGGGTTTGAGAAATGTTTGTTTGTCCCTCTGATCTGTGAGTGGACTGTCCATACCACATTGTCATTCATCTTTCTCTCACTTGTTTGGGTAAGTGCCATCTCTCTTCATTTCAAGTTTTAGAAAAAAAAATACCACGTCTATATAGTTTTCTACCATCACTAACTTTCAGGTGATTTTCGCTTTATGAAAAACTTGCAGCCCTCTTAATTTTGGCCTTGAAGACAATCTACATTCTAGAAATGGTACACAACATTTTGGGAGATACCCTCTATTTGTTCCAGAGATTTATGCTA
>NW_011888927.1:2536171-2564394 GCF_000151845.1 Pteropus vampyrus | reverse complement strand
CTCAACTGAAGAGTATTTGTCTAGCAAATAGTACCAACTTTGGATTTAAAATATGTGAACTGTATTTACAACACTTACAAATTGTATACTACTTAAAATTGACTTCACTGAATTAAAATGAAGAGACTATTGACCTCCTGGATGTTGAGTGCACTTGGTTTTAACTTTAAACAATCAGCTCTAGGTCAGGCATTTCTTCAAGTCGATGTTCAGATTTTAATGGATAATTGAAGATTTCAGATCACATACTCATAAGCTGATTAATTATGATCGACACAGTCCCTGCTGCTGAAGTCTGAATCAATGGCAAATTTACTCACATTATGAAATTTGTTCACGCAGCAGTTTCCTTTGTTAAGTATTGTCTTTAAAAAAAAAAAAAAAAAAATCTGCTTACACCAAAATGCCTTTCTGGCTCAGAAAACAAACAGTAAATATTTAATAGCCTTTTAAATGTCTAATCTTTTACATAGTAAACTGTATTAAATTGCAGCATTGCATGCTTTAAGCCCTCATTGACCAGCTCTACCCTGTGAGATCTAAATGTTGGCAGTAACACTCTCTCCTTTGCAGCTTCTCAAAAAACTGACCACTAAATATTCCAGAAAAAAAGTAAAACATAAGCAAATCCTACATTTTATTTTACTAAATATTAGAATCACAACTACAACTATAGCTATAGAACATTATTAATATGTAGTATGTATACTCATAAACTACAGCAATCATTTCTAATTAGAAATATCATACTGAACCATTATAAAAGATACACTTTTAATTTCATTTTCAATCTACGTTCATTAGCGATAGCAGAGGCTAAATCTTATTTAAAGAGAAATGAATTTCAATATGCAGAATGAATGAATCAATACAATAACACTGTAGGTGAAATTCCACAGGATAAATATGTATTTACTCTAAGTAGTATAAAGCTACATATTTCGCCGTCTGGGTAAGAATACCTGAAATTTCATGCTTTTGAGTCCTTTAGTTCCTTTTTTTTATTTACAAAAAAAGTCACACACCCAAAATGTTATTTTAAAATCAAAGAAATCTGTTCTGAATCTCATTTTACTATTTAATAGAGCAGCTGAAAAATGACTTAAAGATGTGGCCATATGGTGTGAAAATCCAGAATCAAGGAAAGAATGAGGTACTATAAACATGTAAAAAGCAATAAAAAGAGGCAACTCTGAGCTCAGTTAATGAAAAGCTGATGATGGAGACTGTCTTTTATTGATGACATTTGAGGACACTGACTCATTGGTGTTTTCCAAAACATGCATTCTGCATTTTAAGTGTTAGAGAGATTTAGCTAAGTCTCTTTCCCTCAGCCTGGAATTCTTTGTACAGAAAGACTCCATAGAATAAATTACTGAACTTTCCAGCACAGCTCAATTAACTGAATGAAGCAGGGAGAGAAAAGCTTCACAATCTGGTAGCCACAGAATGGAACCTGGCATCATTTTTGCTTGAAGAGTTTGTAAGTGGATCATGGGGCATTTAAAAGACAGCCTGAATTGAAAAGCAAAGACAATAGGAAGAGGTGTTAAGCACGCAGACTAACTAACACTCTGTCTTCTGTCGACATTTCCATGGGAAATCAGAGGCAGGTATTTGCATTCTTGAGTCATTTTCTTGTCTGCCTTTATGAAGAATATTGGTGTTTCTATCCCTGTTCCCCAGTCTGACACATAAACGGAGCCAAACTTTCTGTTCCCTAGAAGTCCCAAACAGTTCCTTCCTTTAAATATACCTACCTAGTGTAACTCAACTTCATGCAACAAAACCTCAAGTCAGTTGTTAAATGATTATCAAACCATCTCGACCTAGAGAGTTGTCTAGTCTTGACCCAACGCCAGGGCTCTGAATTCAGGTATTCGTACATGAATTTACTCAACAAAGATTTTCTGACACCAGGCATTGGAATTACCAAGGTGAGTAAAACAGTCTCTGTTCTCAAAGAGCTCACAGTCCAGTGGGGAAATGCCCTGGCAAACCAAAGTGAAAATAAATGAGTTAAATACTCCAGTCAGGATAGATAGTTCTCAGAGGGGACTTACAAATTGGGGAGGCTCTCCTGAGTTACAGGTCACCCATGTCCACGGAGAATTTTTAGATTTAAACTTCTTATGAAACATGCGGCTGCTTTAAAGGCATCTGAGACGTTTCCCTTACTTCCTTGAACGTGAAGTGTGACCCTTCCTGTCCGCCCCTTTCTCTTAATTCCAGTATGTGGCTGGCAGAGAGAAAGAGAGCAGAAGGGGACCGCCCTGAGGTTGACTTGCAGAACAAAGAACTTGGACTCTCTGCCCTTTGGCTCTCCCAAACCACGTGGTGACAAGACAACAATAAAGAAGGAATAACGCTAACAATCCTAGGGTTTGCTTACACATTAACAACTGACTGTTGCCCTCAACCATACATGATCCCACAGTCGAATAAAGTCAGAAGTTGGGAAAACCACAACTTAAAGGCTTGAGAGCTCCACATTGTACCAATTGACATCCTCATCAGTAGCAAGTGCTGAAAACACAACAAATGACTGAAAGATAGGAGGGGCAGGCATGCGAGAAAGGAAAGAGATGTTTGTGAAGACTGGGAGGAAATCCTGACACACCGACCTGACACTCTCCCTGCAAATCACTAGGCCTCTTTTCAGCCCAATGCTCCCTCCTGCCTGGGGAATTTGGCCTCATTCCAGTGGCACTGCCCTCATGTGTTACATTGAAAATAAAACAAAGGATACCATTCATCATATTTTCAACAACTGGTTTCTTTTCTTAGTTTGGAAGAAAAACTTGGCAATCATAAAGCCAAGTTTTTATTTTTATATATTTTCTTCTTAGTGTCAAAATAAACTGAAAAGGCGGGGAAAAAGTGCCCAATGGTAAGAAAAGGAAAATACACAAAACCCTTCAGAGCTCAGTTGGCCACACACTGCCATTCGACTGATAGCAAACTTTGGAATGCAACACTCTCAAGTGCTCCCAATCCAAAGAGCTGACTGCCTTCTGCTTCTGTAAGATGTGGCTACTTAGGGAAATTCCCAGTGTTAACTATGCTGCATATTTACTTTAATCAAAGTGACATTTCCCAGATGGTGTCATCTAGAATACCTCATCTGAAATGAGGACTATAAGAGAACTCAGTTGTACATTCCAGGGAAAATTGGATACAGGTGTTCTCCCATTTTAAGATGACTCAGTTTATGAAAATACAAAACTAGGAAACAGATACGTTTATGGCATGAATGGCCACCATCTCCAGCCCACTGGATATGGATACCTGATACCTAGAATAGGTATCAACCTTCCATATGACAGTACTAAATAAGCTCACCTTCCATTATCAACTGCACAACCCTAACGCTCTTGGGTTTTAATTCTGAGCCTAATGTTTTGTGGTTCCCAGACCTTTCCTCTGCCTGGGAGGAAGAAAGGTGAGAACAAGACTGAAGCCAAAAGCTGCTCTAAGGTACCTCTGAAAATTAGTAATCCTAAAGGAACTAATTCACTGACTATACACACAGACATCTGTACTATAATTAAAACAGCAGCTTCCTCCATAGAGGTTGAAGCATAATGCTGACATTCTCTTTAGTAATTCAATAATTGTGATATGGGTTATGAAGGAAAGGACAGGTGTTATGGAGCATACAACCTAACCTGGAAAAGACATGTTGCTCCAGAAACTAGAGAGCAATGCGTAAAAGCATGAACTTCAGAAAGGACAGGCCTAAACAGAAACCTGGACCTGCAACTTACCAGCTGTATGACCTCAGGGACGTTACTTAACCTCTCTGAGCCCTAGTTTCTGCACCTGTAAAGTGGAAATAATATCAATCTCAGATGGCTGTTGTGAGGATTAAATAAGATAATGTATGTGTCAAGTGCTCACATGTGTTTAGCACACAGGTTCCATGAGGTCTGACGTTTATACAATTTTGAGTACCATTTTCAAGAAAAATAATCATATGGTGACGGATGTTAACTGGTCTTATTGTGGTGACCATTTTGCAATATATACAAATATCAAATCATACATCTGAAACTAATATACTGTTATGTTAATTATACCTCAGTTAAAAATAAATATATAGAAAAATAATAAAAATAAACTCATAAGTGAATGTAGAATGAGAAATAATTCACAACAAATCACATTTTTAAAAGCAGAGAAATAGTATCACTATTGTAAATTCTGGAAAAATAATGATATTTTTATTAATTATCTCTGTAATACTTTTCTACATGTTTTCCATATTTTTATGGCTGTATACTCTTGATTACCTATTCAGATGACAATGATTTGTCATTTCATATAAAGAGACTATAAAGCTACTTTATTCTTCTTTCTAGAATGGTTGATAGAAATCTGTTTATAATTATTAATGTTTGGTATACAATCTCCTATACAGACATACATGTTTTTTTGTAGCGCTACCAGAAATTTATTCCCCCAAACAGGAATTTTGATCAATCCTATTTCGTAGGATTATCATGGGGGAAAAAAAAGAGAAATAATCTGGTGTGTTTGTAATTGCACACATCACATCGGCACATACGTCCCTGCAGGACAGAGTTTCTGTTCCGGGTGGACATTTTTAAGAGCTACATCCTTGGCTTACCATTTGGTGTTACTAATAATTGGAAAGATTTTCTGCAGAATAACTCTGGCTCCATACCTCTTGTTTTTCCTTCACACTTACGTATTTCTGATGCTGGATCCTGGAGGACATATTCATTTGTGACAATCCTCTGGCCCAGCTTCATGCGTCACAACACAGTGGGTGAGTGGAGTATTTCTGGAAGCCATTCCTACACTGGAAGCATAGGCAACAACTTAACTACACATGGAAGTGACTATGAACCACAAAAATATATCCCACTAAATCCTAATTATCCCCAACTCAATTTTCCCTTTAACTGCATCCAAAAATGCCCATAGCCTTTCCCAGAATTGGCTACACAATTTGTGGGGCCCAGTGGAAATGAAAATGGGGATCCTCTTTCTTTAAAAGTATTCAGAATTTCGGTGACAGCAGCGCAGTGAACCAAATGCAGGACCCTGTGCTATTGCACAGGTTGCGAGCCCATGGGGCCAATCCTGGCCTCTTCAATACCACTAGTCATGAAGGGAAGAGTAATAAAGAAATATAGGTAGGAAGAGACAGCAGTTTCAACAAACCGTGTCTAAAATATCTTACATTTGCAAGTTTTACAAATCATACCACTACATGAGCTTATTGCACGTGTCTGTCCCAGGCCTTACAAAGCCGAAGGCACCTGCGGCTTAAGTTTCATTAGCATCATGATAAATCGGTCCCACTGAAATACCATAGGTGTTCAGTAAATACTTGTGAATGAAGCTTTATCCTTAAGGATACAGTCTAGCTGACAAGATAAATAAGAGATCAATAAAACTCTGCCACAATTCAATGTGTCAAGTCCAAAAAACATAATTGCATAAAATGTGGGGATGTGAATTCAAAATAACAGAAATAACCCAAGTGACCATACAGTCAGCCAGCCAGAAGTTCTGGAGTATTGGCCAAACGGTCCAAATCCATCCTGGCCCCGGCTGCAGTTTTGGCACCATCTGGTGGCAATTTTCCTCCATGACTTAAATACTGATGGGGACCATTCTAGGTCCTAAGACTGACTTGGCTCTTTCAGGACAACGGGAATGATTCCAGGAATCTCCCAATTAGTTGCTGTAAGTTTTGTGGCTCAATCCAGGAAAATCCATCTGGGAGAAATCTGGGGGTATGGGGATTCATCCTCCGCTTCCCTCACTGGACAAAGCAGGGCTGCATCTACCATCAGAGAATATACAAGCCTACAGAGAAGGTACCGATAGTCCAGAGAGGAAGCTATGAACTGGAAGCTGATGCATCTTCCAGGTACAGAAAAGAATAAATGGGCAAGAACTCAGTACATGATAATTGTATAAAAGACGGATCTGGAAGACATTTTAAGTGAAAAAAGATTAGAGAAGTATTGGAGAGGTCTAAGGTCTGGAAGAGGTTTCAAGATTCTGAGGCAGGCCATAGAAAAGGAAGGTCAACCAACTGGCTGCACAATTTCTGATTGGATCACAAGAAACTAGATTCAAAAGCTGACTGGGCCTAGGAGGAGAGGCCTGGAGTCCTGAGGATGCGGGTCCAAGGGCACTGTTTAGGGTTATGGCAGTTGTAGAAATCTACAGTATATGAGATAAGGTAGTAGAAAACTTCTGGTTGACCCAGAGAGCTAAAAGAACTTGGGGAATTTTATTACTTTACAGTCACTTACTCCAGAGAGTTGTTGTGAAAATCATATACTAGTACCTGACATTTAGTTGAAATTCAAAGATAGCTATAATTAATGATGCTAAAAGAGTTCATGGAAAACTTCTTGTGTCTTGCTATTTTATCTTCCTTTTATCCTTGTGAAATATTGGAGTGGCTATCACGAAGGAAGACGAACTACTAAACATAATTTTGGGGTCAACAGAGAGTAATACTTATCAATTGCCAACAATTCTTTACACTTGCTAGAAACAGAATAGTTTTATAATGATGGGTCACTGCTAGACTGCTTTTCATTTTGTAGTGATCACTTTTTCCAGAGCAGCTGGTCTTCATGAAGATACAGCCACCTCAGAAGTTAGGAAACAAGGACTGGCTGAAAATGGAGTTTTCTATGAAAAATTTAATAGGATGACAAAAGGTTTTGGAAAGAAGGTTTGGTAGGCTGGGAGCCTATCACCAGCTAAAAAGCACCATCTGGCTGGCAGGTGAAGATAGCTACAAAAAGAAAGACAAGTAACTATTATAAGATTAAAAAGGCTGTAATTCTTCTAATTATACGATGATATTAGTCTATATCTTTCAATAGAAACTACCATGTGAAAGACATTCATTGAAAAACTCCCCTCAGTGGCTTACCATATTTCCCAACCTCTCCCCAAGTCAACACTGTCGAAAGGAATACAGAATAGAACTTGATAATAAAAAAATAAAAAAAATAAAAAAATTGGCTCTGCTAATAGGTTTATTTCTGACAGGATCCAATAAGGAAAACAGAAACCAGAGTATTTCGAAAGAGATTGAAAAATTGGTCAATAGTTGTTAGAGAACGACAAGAGCAAAGGGAGAGAACATGGTGCCCAGAGACCTAACGGCAGGAAGCACCATGCCCTAAGGCTGGGTCCTCAGAGCCTAGAAACTTAGAGGCGAGGTCTTGCAGAGCTGGGGCTCAGACATCTGAGATAGCGGCACTGCCAAGGCTGGTGCTTCTGAGGAGCACGATGAGGCTAGTTCTGAACGTGTCAAAAAAAAAAAAAAACCCCTAAGATACACTATCAGATCAGGCACCAGTGCTGAGGTAGAACTGCCAGAAAGAAGAAGCAAACAGGAAGGAACAAGTTCCTCTCCTCCCTCCAGCCCCGCAGCCTCCCCATCCAGCACCCCATACTGGCAGAGCCTAAAGGGAAACCAACTGGCAAAGAAGAAATATAGTTTGCGGAGTCCCAGAAGCATGAGACTAGAGCTGGACAATGCACATACTACACATTTACAAAGAGAAACTCGTCTCACGTTTAGGCCTCCGGCTCACATCTTAATTTGCAACAAACTAGATTGTTTCAAAATACTTCAAATAGGGACAAAAGAAGTGGCAGAGTAAACCAACATCAGGCTGAGCTCAATCAGAGCCACACTCAGCAGGATTTTTTCTACAGCTTAGAGAAGGAGCATTCTAAGAGACTGCTGTTAGTGTCCGAGTGGTCCTTACGTATGAAAAATGGGCTCCTTCAAAGCCATGTGCAGGCCTGCTAAAAACAATAAGCTTTTCTAAACCCCTGGGTACGACATACTCCGGGTGCATGGTCTGGATGCTTATCGTTCTCTGAAGTTTCTGGGCAAGTACAAACAACAGAGCCAAATATATGCCTTTTAAAAGCAAGGCAGTGGAGCACGTACCCTGTCAGTGAGATCCTCATATCCCTACAGAGTAAACAGTAACATGAGAATATTTATACTAAACAAAACTGTATATCAAGCCTGCGTTGGCTCAGCCAGAGGGAATGATAAATTCCTTGCAGATCTCTCACAGAGTGGTCCTTTGTGGACCACGGACACCACTTCCAAGACAGTACAAACCAACTACAGAGCAAGCTTTTCATTATGTTGAAGAATGAAAATATTATCCCCCATTTTGTTTTATTTTGCAGTTATATTTTACTTAGCCTGCCCCTCCCCCTTAGCTTGAAGTAGTTTTAATCCATTGTTGAGTCAAGCCCAAGTTCAGGTTGCAAACAAATGATAAAACAAAAACAATAAAAAAAGCCTTTATCGCCCTCATAGCTCAGCTTTTTGCTTTCTTCGTCCCTCTTCTAAGAAACTAAAAGTTGTAGTTTAAAGTGGGGTAGAGCAGAAATACTAAAATGTTGATGAAATGTATCAATCGGTATCAATTTTTCCCTATTCACAATCGGCACAAGTCATAGGCAAAGTCATCTGGCAGGAGATGGAAGTTAAATGAGCTATGAAGCCACACTCCATACAATGTCCACTTCGTGGTCTGACAGGAAAAAAAAAAATACTGCAGAAACATTTGCACAAACTGTCAGTTTGTTTCTAAGAGGCCAATATGAGAAATGGTTAATATGAGTCAGGGTATTTGTTAGTTCATTTTGTCAGATTTTCTCAACCAAATTTGATAAAACTTAGTTGCCATAGATCCCTCCCAGCTAACTCTGCCAGCTCAGGCATAGAAAGAGTTGATAATATGGTATCTGTCCACAGGCTAAACCTTTAGTGACATACAGCTGTTTCGGATTTTCTGAAGAACAATGATGGAGCAAGGAAGAAGGGGATGAGAGAAAGACAATAGAAAGAACAGGGGAATTAGAATATGAACAAGAGGTAAGAAGTGTGATTGTACTGGTTTTGAAAATTATAACAAAAATAATCAATTACTGTTTTTGAATAGACAGCTGGATCAAAGGCCAAATTTAATTAACTCTGTTTTAAACCATTAACTAAACTTCATATGTAGTGCCAGTCCATCATAATAAATTAAGAAAGGAAAAACAGGTCTTATATGTTTGTATACTTTAATGGATATTAGAAATTTGCCAAAAATTTATTTAAAAAGTATGGGCATAGTGTAATTGTCTTATGGAGATGTCTGTTAACTTTTGTGGAATTCATGTATACTTTTTAATAATTGTGGTGAAATATACATACCATAAAATTTACCATTTTAACCATTTTTAAGTATATAATTCAATGATATAAAGTATTCACATTGTTGTGCAACCATCAGCTCCACGATATTTTTTATCATCCAAACTGAAGCTCTGCATCCATTGAACAGATTCTTGGTTTTAAACAGGCCTGGCTCAAAGCCGGCAGTCTGGAATGCAGTGGCAGAAGCCTGGAGAAGTTCATCCAGGTAACTGGCAAATGAATCAACTACTCTTACAGCCCCCGGTGACTCAGCGGCACCATGCACTTTTACCATCTCTCATCTGTTGAATATTGATGCCCAAAACTGAAGCAAAGCTCAAAATAGATCTGGAAAGAGTATTAACAATATGTTTCGTTTTTACACTGCAGCTTACGAAGTACTTCCATTTAGTTCCCCAGAATACAGCTTTTGGTCAGGGCGAGAACTCTTTGCTCTATTTCACAGGTAATGGAACTATGGCTACAGGAAAAGAGAGCAAGGATGGGAACCCAAGCCCTCCAATTCACTGTCCAGGACACGTGGCCCCTGTCAAAGCGACAAAAGAACTAGGTGCTGCTGCTTCTCAGCTCTCGCAGACTAAGAAACTGATCCATTGGGTCTAACTGGACAGCATTTGCTCTCTTCACCACAACGACTAAACTTCCTTGTGCCTGAAAACCAAACCTAGTCCATCATTTCTCCATCATTTTTATATTTATACTGACAGCAAAAGGAAAACTTCCAAAGAAACAGAATTCTGGAACAAAACTAAAGTGCAATAAGGTTCAAGAGTCAAATGTAAGTGTAAAAAAAAAATATTAGGAAAGATTACTGGATCCTATAAAAAGATTGACTTCAACCTCTTTTCTATACTTTTAATTTCTTAAAATAAATTCATACTATGTGCTCTTATTAGACAAGACTATCATCTTTCTTGCTAAACAAAATCTATGGAAAAATACATTTTTGTGTGCTTTGTAAATAGAAAATACTTTGTACTAAAGCAACATAAATACTAAAGATTTATATAAAATTGCCAGAATCAACAAGTGGCTTCTTTCGGATCACAAAGAGGCTACATATTTTGATTTCTTTCAAATAAAATTCTTCCGCCAATACTCTCCTCTCTGTTCAAAAGCAATATATTCCCTAAACCTTTAGACTTTCCATTTAAATTCCAAAAAGTATAAACACAATTCCTTGAAGTCATGCCCAATATCATCATTTCATCTCTTTAAATAAACATTAAAAATTAGACAAATTGGGTTTCTGGAGTTATATCTACAATGAACAATAGGTCATCCTAAAAGTGAGAAGGCAGGAAAAACAATTATGCTTTGAAAGAGTAATTTTATTTTCTAATTCTCTCCACTTTTCAGTCACTAAGTACTTGATTTTTTTAAAGTGAATATTAAAAAAAATGATTACTCAAAAAAAGAAAGTTGAATACAGAATTCGGAAATAAAGAGTTTGGGAAAACCAAGTAAATCAAGTTTATTTTTAGTTTTGTTCATAATAATTAAAGGTGGTTTAGCAACCATGGCGATTTTACCCAGCTGATTCAGAAGGGCTTCTAATGTACACAAGTGCACAAACTTGATTCAAAGCAGGTTCTCATGAAGTTTTAATGTCAACTAGAATATCATAGGGCAATTATGGATGACCTATAAAGACTGGTTGTTGAACCAAGAATGCTCCCAATTTTCTAATACACAGTTACAACGAATCTCTTTTTATCTTCCACTCATCTTCATTAGCCAAAAGAAAACTTTGTAATCATTGATATTTTTCCCTCAAATTTCAATGAAGCTTTAAACTGGATTTTACATGAAAATACCTCCTCGTATCTTCCAGAATTCCCCAATACTTTTCTTTATAGTATATTCAGCACAGTTCTTGCACTTGTGAGGTGTAAATCCAATTAATGCTCTCCCTATAGTACCAATTCCTTGATCACTCACCAACTTTTTAATGAGCTTCTATGTAATAAGGAGATATATAAGAAAAATTGTCCCCAGGACACTGTAAGCCATGTACCAGGAGCATTCTGAGGTTTCTGTAGTTTCTTGGTCTCCGGAACTCTCTACGTCGCAAGCTATCTCAATTTCCTTTCATGGGGAAAAGCCACTGCTTGGACACCCTTCAATCCATTCACACTTAGGCCCCGAATGGAACTTGCACTTTCTTTTCCCAAAATCAAGTCTTGAGAGTCTATGGTAACATTGCACTTTGTCACATGCGGGCTGGCACCAATGCTGAATCATTAGAAAAGCATGTTACTGAAACAAAGCAAAAGCCTCATTTTAAAGATTCTATTCTTCAGCCAATTTTAATCTAAGGAGCTTCCTTTACTTTGTTTTATTTTAAAATAATAAAATATTTCTCATTATCAACTCCAGAATTTTCCAAAGGCTATATATATTAAATATACATACATATATATGTCTGTATATTTAATAACAGAGCTATTTGAGCTATAAGTAGATACTTTTATTCACTCTAAAAGCACCTGGATCTTTTTTTTCTAGAATGATTAAGGAGAGTCTACATTTTCCAAAATATCAATAGAAAAAGGAAAGCACACTCTAGGATTCGATATCAACAGCAGCAAAAAGCCTTGCTCTTTCATTCATTTAGAAGGCCATCTCGACAGGGGTTGGAATTCAGCCTGGGAGACAGGAATAAATCACACTCTGTACTCATCCTTTCCTCCCCAGACACACACCTGCCATCATTGAATTCGGTTAACAGCCAATGCAAGGGAACCTCAACAACACTTTTGGTTATGGAAGGAGGTCATTAAAAAGTGGCAAACAGCCTTGGAATTGGGAAGGTCAAAGACACGGGTCTCATGACAATGTGGATTTGGCAGGGTTTGGAACACCATGTGCTCCTTCTCTGGTTTAACCTGTTGGGGGTACCTCTTTCTTCCACCCCCAGCTTCCCAAGGGACAGGGACTGCCATTGCCACTCTAGAGCTCTGCTGCGTTAGAGCCCAGGGGCAAATGTCCTGCTTTTGCCTGCTCCGGGGATGGTGCAGCTCATGTTACATAAATAGCCCTGCTCTGATTATAGTTTACATTATAAGATGGACAACTTGGTTAAATTAGCATTGGTATAAAAAGCTTAGGTTTGCAGTTTCTCCATTTTGGGGGAACCTTACATTTCTAAAAGCAAAGTTGATTAGGGATTGATGTGACATAAAAGGCTGACTTCATCTTCAGCATATGACAATTCGTTAGCTACTATTTCAACATTATTTTACTGTCAATGCTTTTTTTTTCTTGCTCCTTTCAAACTTACTATTCATGATGACAGTATCATGAGAGATATTATTCTGGGTTCACTTTCCTCCAGACAGCTGTGCTTTGGGGGCTTTGCTGCCTAGTCTGGGCACTCTCATACTAATAGATGCTTTACAGAAAATCAGCACACAGAAACCACATTTCATCTTTTTCCCATACATGTACATAACGAAACATTTCAACTCTCAAGGCTAGGCCTCTTCCTATTGGGAATTCTGCAGGAATGAATCAGATTACAGTATTTCTCCATAATGCAGATTTCATAAAAATTAAATTTCCTAACAGTCAATACATCGCTCTCTCTCATAATCTCATACACCAATCACTTACTTTAAATATCTTTGAGAAGTATATCAGTTTTAAATAAGGAGATATATAAGAAAAATTGTCCCCAGGACACTGTAAGCCATGTACCAGGAGCATTCTGAGGTTTCTATAGTTTCTTGGTCTCCGGAACTCTCTACGTCGCAAGCTATCTCAATTTCCTTTCATGGGGAAAAGCCACTGCTTGGACACCCTTCAATCCATTCACACTTAGGCCCCGAATGGAACTTGCACTTTCTTTTCCCAAAATCAAGTCTTGAGAGTCTATGGTAACATTGCACTTTGTCACATGCGGGCTGGCACCAATGCTGAATCATTAGAAAAGCATGTTACTGAAACAAAGCAAAAGCCTCATTTTAAAGATTCTATTCTTCAGCCAATTTTAATCTAAGGAGCTTCCTTTACTTTGTTTTATTTTAAAATAATAAAATATTTCTCATTATCAACTCCAGAATTTTCCAAAGGCTATATATATTAAATATACATACATATATATGTCTGTATATTTAATAACAGAGCTATTTGAGCTATAAGTAGATACTTTTATTCACTCTAAAAGCACCTGGATCTTTTTTTTCTAGAATGATTAAGGAGAGTCTACATTTTCCAAAATATCAATAGAAAAAGGAAAGCACACTCTAGGATTCGATATCAACAGCAGCAAAAAGCCTTGCTCTTTCATTCATTTAGAAGGCCATCTCGACAGGGGTTGGAATTCAGCCTGGGAGACAGGAATAAATCACACTCTGTACTCATCCTTTCCTCCCCAGACACACACCTGCCATCATTGAATTCGGTTAACAGCCAATGCAAGGGAACCTCAACAACACTTTTGGTTATGGAAGGAGGTCATTAAAAAGTGGCAAACAGCCTTGGAATTGGGAAGGTCAAAGACACGGGTCTCATGACAATGTGGATTTGGCAGGGTTTGGAACACCATGTGCTCCTTCTCTGGTTTAACCTGTTGGGGGTACCTCTTTCTTCCACCCCCAGCTTCCCAAGGGACAGGGACTGCCATTGCCACTCTAGAGCTCTGCTGCGTTAGAGCCCAGGGGCAAATGTCCTGCTTTTGCCTGCTCCGGGGATGGTGCAGCTCATGTTACATAAATAGCCCTGCTCTGATTATAGTTTACATTATAAGATGGACAACTTGGTTAAATTAGCATTGGTATAAAAAGCTTAGGTTTGCAGTTTCTCCATTTTGGGGGAACCTTACATTTCTAAAAGCAAAGTTGATTAGGGATTGATGTGACATAAAAGGCTGACTTCATCTTCAGCATATGACAATTCGTTAGCTACTATTTCAACATTATTTTACTGTCAATGCTTTTTTTTTCTTGCTCCTTTCAAACTTACTATTCATGATGACAGTATCATGAGAGATATTATTCTGGGTTCACTTTCCTCCAGACAGCTGTGCTTTGGGGGCTTTGCTGCCTAGTCTGGGCACTCTCATACTAATAGATGCTTTACAGAAAATCAGCACACAGAAACCACATTTCATCTTTTTCCCATACATGTACATAACGAAACATTTCAACTCTCAAGGCTAGGCCTCTTCCTATTGGGAATTCTGCAGGAATGAATCAGATTACAGTATTTCTCCATAATGCAGATTTCATAAAAATTAAATTTCCTAACAGTCAATACATCGCTCTCTCTCATAATCTCATACACCAATCACTTACTTTAAATATCTTTGAGAAGTATATCAGTTTTAACATTTCAGAGTACAATGGAAATTCTTTTTTGTCAATACTAATGTCATTCATTAATGGAAAACACTCAAACATGGTTTTTTCTTACTTCTCCACCCCTCAACAGGTAATGTTACAAATAGTCCCATTTCTTTAAATCTGTTCTGCACACCTTACTCTGACTCAAGAACTGGCCTCATCTTTATCATCCCTCCAACATTCTCACTCTGATTTTGCTAAAGAGTATATATACACTTGGCTACAGTAAGTAAAACTATTTGAAATACACATTGGGCCTATTACACTTTGTTATTCCAGAACTTTGATATGCCCAATCAACATTCAGATATTCACATGTAATTGATCAGCTCAGGGGATCAAATGGCAGTTCCTTCATGTGGACCCATATGGAGGGCTCTTCCTTCTTACACTATGATGGCATGGGCCATTCCATTCCTACAGCCACAGGACGTTTCCTGAATCCCTCACCCAGCATATTGCAAGGTACCTTTTACCACCATGTGCCCAATTACTGTCCCTTTTTCAGTAGAATTTCCAAAGTTGATCATTCTTGCTAATACATGAATTCATTGCTTAAGATAAGTTATTAAAGATAGAAAAAGTTTAAATCTTAAGCCCAGAGCACAAGAGTTTGATAAAGAATACACTTGTCTCAGTATTGATTTTCTTAATTAAAAACAAAAACTTATCTTAAAAATACCTCAAAAGCATACTTAAAAGTTAATTCTTAGAAAAATAAAATTAAACATCAGAAGTAACTTTCATATTCTCTTTTAAGTAAGAGGTAATCACTTAATACAGGATAATTATTTTTCATGTATACCTTTGTTATGTATATTTGAAATTTTTCTATTAAACTTTAGTTACACAATAATTTATTTTGTTTTATCACTATATCTTACTTAAGCAGTGAATAAACGAGACAGTCAAAGAATCTGAGATGTTTCTGACCTAATCAGGCAGTAGTTTTCTTTATGACGGGTATAAGGCCATGACCCATTTCTCCTGGGAAGGGAAGGGGAGGGGAGGGGAAGGGAAGGGGAGGGGAGGGGAAGAAGAGAGAGAGAGAGAGAGAGAGAGAGAGAGAGAGAGAGAGAGAGAGAGAGAAAGAAAGAAAGAAAGAAAGAAAGAAAGAAAGAAAGAAAGAAAGAAAGAGAGAAAACTGCTTTCTGACCAAATACATACTTTTCCAATTTCCTCCATTTAATCCTTCTCAAGTCCAACAGTAATATGGTGATCTAATTCTAATAAATCAAATTCTGCTTTTAAATCCAGCAGCCCCACTGACCTTATTCAAATGCTAAATTTGACTTTTTATGCTAATTAAAACTTAGTAAGAATTTTTAAATAAGGGAGATAATTAATCCCAGCAAATTGTTATTTCTAGTTGAATGTCATATAATTAAAGTAATTCCATTTTTTACTCTAAAATTAGAAACCTGATGTGAAAGTTTGTTTCTCAGTTTGCGGTTTAGCTCCGCTCCTGCCTCCCGCAGATTGGCACTCGCTGCTCTGGCGGCAGCAGAATCTCCTCACTGCAAAGCTCAAATTCCAATTTTATTCCAATGCAACTGTCACAACGCCCTGAAGCAAGCTAAAAACAAGGAAAAAAATCTTTGGTATGATTTCACTTTCCATGTGTTCTTTAATGAAAAATTTATCATTCTAAATATTGGTGTTTACTCCTAGCTAAATACTTTTTTTTTTTTTTATCAAAAAGAAAAAGAAACTGAGATTCAGTTGCTATTATTTCACAGGGAAATATAACAGGCCTGATGTTTTCCTGACAATTCTGTTATTTTCTTGTGTGGAAACACTGTATTTATCATATACTGTACGGCTGGTGATTCAGATATTGTAGAGACCTTATGGTGAACTGATATAGACGTAAACTCTCTATGCCAGATTGTTTAAGCAGAAAAATACCAAATGCACTTAATTAACATCTGATGTGTAGCTTTTGCAAACATAAATGCAATATTTGTGTTTGAGCACTGGCAGTAATGACTGTGAACTATGCTATTAATGTCTGGTTTAAAGATGCTTGTGGTAGGACCACGTCTGGAATAACACAAATAAAAACCTGCATTCAGACAAAACAATAGCGAGGAGCCCATTAGAACAATGAAAAAGCGGCACTCAGAAGAAACACGTGTCCTTTTTTTCCCTATTCTCAAAAATAGTTCCAGGCACCATCATCTTCAATCAATTAAAGGTAAAAAGATTCTACATATTTTCCTCCGTAGAAAGAGCATCATTTTAGGAGGTCAGAAGCTGCTTAGAGGTGTCTTTAGAAGTTCTTTTTATTATATTAAACTCCTCTTTGGTGGCTAATATTAAAACATGTGTGAGGAGAAAGTTGAAGTGGTGTTTTGAGATAGTGGGTATTTTTATATCTGAAGAAATAACTTCAAATTTGTGGATTACATTTCAGTTTGAATTCTTGTGGACTGATGTACAGCTCCCTCAGCAAACAGGTTTTTACTGAAAACCTGCTGACTATCAGGGACAAAGGCAGGTTGCTGGGTATAAAAACACGAAGAAAGTTAAAATAAGATAAAGCCTAGCCTGCAAGTCGTCTTTGCTTCAGAGTAACAATCAGAGCAAGGCAACAGACTTGGAACTCAGGTTCAAAAATATAAACAGTTATTACACCAAAAGCAATTAGTCATCATTACATATTGGTATTTTAAATTTTTTAGAACATGCACTAAAGAGAAACCACAGCTGAAATAGGACATTTGATGACTAAAGCCATAAAACTCAAGCATAATTGCTAAGTCCGCTGCTTCCATGGCAGGAAGAATGCAGGACTCTTATGCATGTGGCCAAATCCATAGCAAAGAAAGCTAAGTGAGAACCATGCAGCACAGGGCTGGGAATGGCTCCCCAGGGCTCCGAATTCAAGTTCCACCTCTTCAGGACACTGCCTTTGCTCAGCTGTTTTTCTCCAAAATGGCTATGATGTTTTCCCACTCTGCAAGGAACTGTGAGCCTCAGTTTCTCAACTTTGAGTCTTTCAGAATAGCAATAATCCAGGGAGGAAATTGTAGAAGTAGGTATACATTAACATCGTCATGAAATAAAGCCAGCCCATGTAAGGGGAACCTCAGGTGGCCTGCCTGTCTCCTTCTAAGTTTTCCACAGTGAGCGCCCTTCACCAGTTCATGCAGAAGCAGTGCCTAAGCCCTTTGTGTTTCCATTACAGGTTATGCACTTAATTACACGATGAGAATTTCATCTTCCATCACCCTGACTAGAAGCAAACACAGAAAACTATGAAAACAGGTTCCTAAAAACTTAAAAGACTCATTCTAAAACGGGAAATTATTTTTCAAAGATTATGTAAAATTTTTGGTGTGGAGTAAATTGTACCATTCAATGTTAAGAAAAGTGCCTGATGCTGCACTTATTTACAGAGAGAGAAGTAGCAGGGGCAGCACTCAGTAACTCATTTAAATAATTAAACAGAAGTCCCTAATTCCAAGATGTACCAATTACCTCCATCTATGATTCCTAAAGCATCATATAAAACTATAGTTCAAAGCATTGTCCCCGTCCCTTTATTTTTAAACAATGATGTATACAGTATATGCAGGCCATTCACATAACATATCAGCCAGCAGTGTTTAAATTATCTCATAAATGTTTAGGGTTTTTAAATTTATATGTATAAAGTATTTATTTATAGATCTAAAAGTATCGACTATTACTGCTTTGCCCTTATTTATGTTCCTCATGAGCTGGCCAACTACAAACTTTTAAAAAGAATTTGGTTTAGAAGATTTTGTGTATTTGGCACTGACTAAGAGTGTTAATCATTTCTGAGCTCACTTTCTTTCTCTTCTGTTTATAATATTCTCAGGGAACTTCAAAACAGAAACCTGTTCCCTTATAGATTCTGCTTCCTCTTGGATGCTGTGTAGATTAATTTGTCACTGGAAAGTTAACAGTAAGTGTTCAGTTGATAACCAATCATTTCTATTTAATTTTCTTAGGAAAAGAAATAAACAGCAACAATGTGTTGAGGCTTTTCTATTTTGATGGGAGAAGTGGAAAAATGTGTTGAGAAACTGATATGATTTAAAAAAGGTAAAAATATATAAAGACATTAAATTTAAAAATAAGGAAAATCACCATTGTTGGGAACTAAATTCTTTGAAAAATTAGATAAATAACATTTATTCCCTAATAACAGAGGTGATATAAATTCTACTTCAATAGATATTACTGTAAAAAATAAAAGCATTTTCCTCCTTCCTACATAAATGTTTTTTATGGGAGAATTTGTACAAATAAGATAACCTGAGATTTGGGCTAATCGTGTGTCTTAAACTTGAATTCCAATCTGGCTTGTGAAGTATTAGAAACTAATTATTTATCCATATCCCATATTCACTCTTCCTCCTTGAAACGTTTTGTTTTTCTGCTATTAGCACCTATTAAATGAGGGGCCTCTGGATGAACAACAGTTGCCTAACCTTAGCCACTCTTGTTTTCATGGGGATTTTTTGCATAAACTAAGGCTTTTACTGCTTGTCAGGAAATATTAGCAAAAAAAGACATGTGGGGGAAAAGTTGTGCTACTTTTTCCTTCTTATCTTGAATCTTCCATCAAATCCAATCTGAATGAATGCATTTAAACCCAGCTTTTATAAAATTAACCACTGATAAGCCTTAATAACAATTCATTATGAAAGATGATGGAAAATAACCACAAGATTGATTTGGAGAAATTATGAAAATAAGTTGGAAGCATTACAAATTTAAAACTGTTTTTCTTATAAATATGAGATAAATAAAATAGATGTATATATATATTATATGATATTGAGATCATACTGTTTATACTACTTTATATCCTTTGGCCTTGACACTGGTTATTCCCTCTGTCTGAGACGCTTGTCCACACCTCCTCATGGCTAACAGCCTCACTCCTTCCAGTCTTTGCTCCAATGCTGCCTTCACAATGAGGCTTACTTTGGATTACCCTATCTAAAACTGCAATTCACCCCCATCTCAAACCCATGATTTTTTGGAGGGTGTACAGCATTTATCATTTTCTAGCATGCTATATAATTCATTATTTATTAAGCTTGTTATTTGTCTCCTCACCCCTTGTCCACTGGAATGTAAGTTCTTTGAGAATATATAAATTCTATTTTGCCCACTGATGATAGTACCTGACACATACTAAGTACTTAATAAATATTTGTTGCATTAATTAATTAACTACAAATTCCCTCTCCTTTATATTGTATTTTCCATGTCTCTAAAAATTCTTTCAAAATGTCACACTTAATTGCTTGCATAATAGTCTTTCACTTAGGTACACCATAGTTTATTTAATCGTTCTCAAATATTGAACATTTAAAATGTTCCAATAAACATACTTGTTCATAAGTACACAGACCTTTTATTATTTCCTTAGGATTTATCACTAGAACTAGAATTCTTGCAAAGTAGCCATATACATTTTTAGACATCTTGATATATATCACCAACTCACTTTCAAAAAATTTAAACCAAGTGATAGTACCATTAGCAGTATGAGTGCCTGTAACTACATTTTACCAGTATCAAATATTGCCTTGAAAATACCATCTTTAAACACATTGGTACCAATTTTGAATATGTGGTCTTTATAACAGATATGCTTGTTATATCAGATTAAAGTTCTTCCCAAATACCGACTCATACATTCTCACAGCAGCAGAAAAATGAGAATTAAGTTTCTCAAGGGTTTGCCTAACTAACGCGAAAGCCAGCTCTCCTGGCCTCTAACACAGGGAGCCCTATTTCAAATTCCCGTCCACTGACCGTAAACTCAGTCACCCAGCACTGCATTGATGAGGTTTGTGGTATAATCCCTTCAGTCTTTAGTAAGGCTCAAATTAGAAACCAGGAAACAAATTTCTGAGCATTTAGTCACAAAACTTACACTTCTACATTTGTGAGAGAAATCCTGGGGAAATATGTGATGTTCAAATTGGCAGGGAGCAATCAGTTTCTTCCTTTTTCCACAACTAAATAAGGAAACACATTTATAATCACTTTTTTACATACCTCCTCTCTACAGGGAAGAAAAAAACGGCCCTTTAGTACTGTGTTTAACACTTAACAGACATTATTTCAACTTCACAGTCTTATCAGGGAGGGAGGTACAATTATTATGTCCATTTCATAGATATGGGAACGGAAGCTTGATAAGATTAAGGAACTCTCGGAGGTCACACAGCCAAAACGGTAAGGCCAGGATTTGAGCACAGCCTCAAAGCTTGTGCTTTTCCCATTGCACGACTCTATTTTGAAAGCAGAATTCTGCAGCAGGGCTTAGTAACGAAAGGCCTTTGTGTAACCGCAGCAGAGCTATGCCATGAGGAAACGTGTTTCTCATGCCTGCTCACCTCTTGCTTCTAGGGTATACAGTCTTGGTTGTAACTGCTGAGATATTAACTGATTACCAAAATGTTACCTAACATGGTTTAGTTTGTGACCCCTACAGAAGATATTTGGGAATGAAAGATTAAGACTCAAATAAATGACACCAGGAGGGTGAAGTGTAGGAAATGGGGTTGGAGTATGGAGAGGAGCCCTACTCCTTTTCCGAAAGTAAGCCCTATGCATGAGGTGAGGGGCGGGGGGCAGAGAAGTGCCGGAAAAACAAAAAGAAGCAGGAGTTGGTGAGATCAAGAGGAAGGGATAATACCATTCGCAGTGTCTGTTCTCTCAGTTCTCGAAGCCTGTTGTCTAGAAAAGCTTTTCCTCAGGTGCCTCTAGAATTGATTTCCAGCTATATGCATCAACTTGGCCACACTGGATGGTCAATTTTTGAAAGACTTTCCTACCAGCTAAAAGTAACCTCTACCCACCAAGTCCTTATCCCCCAACTGCCTCCATCAAACCCCAGGATACAACCTCACACCTGGCATAGCAGTAGGCCTCCAGGATCTTACCCCAGGGTCAGGGATTACAACCATTCTCACCACCAGTGGCCATGCTGCAAGGCTCATCATACGTCTTGAATATCACTCTAGGGGGACTTTCATCAAATATCTAACAAGGGCTTCTAGCCTCTCTGATCAGCTGAGAGAAGACCCTCACCCAATTCAAGAAGCTCCAACTGTAATTTATAATGCAGGAGGGGCCAAACTAAGGGTATCTCAGGATGCTATAATCAAGTTTAAAAACAAAGCAGAACAGAACCTTACTGAGAATCTATTAAACCACATCTTCGGGCAGGTGCAGCTCCCAGGTGAGGTTCAAGCGCACTGAAATCCCTCCTTGTGAATAGGCCCAGGCAGGTCGAGAGTGCACATCTCAGGCAGGTCAGCCTCACTGGACTGAAACACGCTGTAGCCAGGAATGTGCAGGACCAGATCCTCAGCAAAGCCTATGGGCAGTGGGAGATTTTAACAAGATTAAATTAAAATCAAGCCCAATGAAAGAAAATAAAGCATAAATTTTTTATTGTGTAAATATATTTAACAAAATTTACCATTTTAACCATTTCTAAGTGTATAATTCAGTGGCATTAAGTACATTCCCATCATTGTGTAACCATCACCACTAAAGTATATAATTCACACTCATTTTAAAAATCAAAGTTTGGGCATAATTTATTTTCCCATGAAGTTAGTCTCATTATAAAAGTTTATCTTTGTATGAGGAGGTTCAAATGCCTAAGCCATTACAAATCTAATTTTACAAAGGAAATTCATCACTCAGATTAATGAAATTGGTACCTCCCATTTTTGAACAATTTTATAACAGCCCCAAATCGTATATATTGTTAGGAGAAATGAAAAGAGTAGAAGGGACAGATCTGTACAGTCCAATACGGTAATCCCTACCTACATGTGTCATTAAATTTTAGTTTTAATTAATTAAAATAAAATACCATTAAAAATTAAGTTTTTCAGTTGCACTAGCCACATTTCAAGGGCTCAGTAACCACACATGGCTAGTGGTCTCCCTATCGGACAGCACTGGGCCAGATGTTCTGTAAAGAAGCCTAATATTTAAATATAATTTTGTGAAAACTACTCTAAATGACATTTTTTATCCTCTTTTTCCATTTTTTGTAACTACTCTAGATCCTGTCTCTGACCTTATCTTTTCAAAGCACATTACAGAATTGCTATCCTGTTTTTTCTAAAGAACTGCTTCAGAGAACCTGTGTTTGCAGCTAAGAGCACATTTTCATGGGGCTAATTACAATCTCCTGTAAGCGAGGATAGAGAGAGCATAAATTTTTGTCTGATGTATAAAATTTAGGTATTTAGGGAGTTTTGGTACTGGCCAAGGCCAGCAGGAATGTGGGCCTTCTTTATTGGAAGTATATCATGGGACATCAGAGGCTGAGAAAGGGCCGTTAGCCCCAGTAAGCAAGAGAAACCTCTCCAACTGAAATTTTAAGGTTGTTTGTTTGTTTCTGATGTAGACCGCCATGTTGATGAGAGAGGTAAAATGTGGAGGATATTAAAAAATATTTTATACTTCTGGGTTGTATGAACTCTTGGAAAATGTTCTTTCTCTGAGTCAGGTAGGGACTCCAGCATTAGAAGCCTATGATATCGTAGACACCAGGAAGCCAAGAAAATCTCCCAAATTTACAATGGGATCTCTGCTTCCTTAACACTAAGATACTAAAGGGCCACTGTCCTGAGGAGCGGGTAGGGCCAGATGACAGGACACACACAGTCAACTGAGGTTTCAGAATTGTAAAATAATGTTTAGGCAGTTTGCTAAATTCTTCCCTTAAACCTGGATGGCGGAGGGTCGGGGTGGCAGAAGAAAGGGGAGAACATTTAAGAGAGTTAGGATGTTAAGCCATCTTAACATCTGACAACTCTCCAAATTGTTCGGAATACTGATATCTGCTCCAACCATAACTTAGAGTGACTCATACTTTGGCTGCTGCAGCAGCCTAAAGCACAATCTGTGATGCCTAAAGCCTCTCCTACTATATACTATAACACGTTTCCTGGCTCTGCCCAGTTCTTTGCCCATCCGGGCCAGCACCTTCATTTGGAGCTACAGTTCTGGAGTATTGCATAAGTTTATAAAGCCCAGAATGCTGCAAAGGAGGATTCTTGGAGCCTGATTCCTGAAGGGCTAAGCAGTGGGAGATATTTGCAGTAGCAACCCCAGCTGTCAGCAATTGGCGGGTGGAAGGTGCATTTTGGGATAGTAGAAATAGCAGATGCTTTTAAGGCCAGAAGATATTGGTTTAAAAACCATTTCTGCTCCTTAATAGCTAATTGGGATCTTAAACAATTTACTTGGCATCTCTGAGCAACAGCTTCTCTATCTGTAAAAGGAGGGGGAAAAAGCTTCCACTAAAGCTCTAATTCCTTATCTAAAATTTGGAAACTAAAAGAAAAAAATATAATCTTTTATCCTGTTTTTCCTGTAGAAACTATATTTCAGGGTAGCCAGATAGCCTGAACTGATGAGGAAAAGAACTTTTTTAATATAAAAAATCCAACAAATATATGTGTAAGTAAATATGATATAATTAGAAAAATCACAATTTTGCAACTCATAAAAAAATAATTGTTTCAGGCAAAGATCATCAATGGATGAAACTCTCATGAAAAGTCAATTAGGAATAAAGGCAATTCATGTTTGCATCGCCAGATTGTGGCCTTCTGGTATGATGCAGTGTGAAGTGCATAGCCCGCCTTTAAAGAATTTGCCCCCAAAAAACTGAGCTTCAATCCAATCAAGCCTCTAGAGCTAACTTCAAGTTTGTAGAAAATGTGAGATATAAAGATACAAATTAAATGACACAACAAGGGAGCAAACAGACATATCCAGAATGTGGAAATTCTGTAGGACACGGGCGACCCAGTTTCTGCAACCAGTAAATGGCGGGGCGGTGGCGGGGAGGTGGTGGGGCGGGGGCAGTGGGGAAACGAGTCTAGATCAAAGAGACAGAAATACAACGATCAATGTGATATGTGAACTATGTGTAAATCCAGATTCAAATAAGCCCATTGGAGAAAGACATTTGCCTAGATTATACACTAGGTGTTTGATGGTACCAAAGAACTTTAATTTTATGATCTTTGGAACTTGCTTTAAAATCCTTTAGTAAAACTAAAGGAAAAAAGAAGGAGATGAAAAGAGACTAATAGAGAGAGAAAAAGAAAGAAAAGCAACTACGCCATAGAACAGATAAAGAGATTAAGATTAGATAAACTAAGGGAAGCGTCTGGCAGGTACCTCGTAGGCACACAGTACTCAGGAAGTGCTGGCTTTCTTGCCCCTTGGGAAGCCTACACCGCTGCTCTGAATTTTGAAAATTCTGAACTCTTTCCTGAATTGGTATGTCCCTGCTTACTAGAAATCCCTGTATATTTTAACAACACTCCCCTTCTATTAACTCTTCTACACATATTCATGGTGAAAGGAATCAAACTTCATGTTTGTTCTCTAACGAAGAAGAAAATAAAAATTTCATTATTCTCATACAATGAAAAGACAACCAAAACCAAAATGATACTTAGTAACAGAGACAGTACAGTATACTCTTCATACTCAAGGAGGTAATCTGTTTCTAATGGTCACAACCCAAGGTAGGTATTTGTAATTTTGCTAAAAAGTAAATGTAAATTGTCTGCATTTCAAAGAACTGTCTCAAATTTAGTCAGAAGAATACTTACTAGCAAGTATTTTATTTGTGATATAAATGTCGTATTCAAAAGAGCTAGTTTTAATTTTATCATTTTATTTTCACGATTACTCTATATAATAATCATCTCACGTAATTTCAAATTATGCAAACAAATAGGCCTCTTAAAGAAGATAAAAATTCTGAACACGTCAAGTGCAAGCCTGTGGGGAACTAAGTCCCATCAGCTTTCAGGTAAGTGGTATTATTATCTAAGGCAACAGCTCTGTGTGCATTTCCTGCAAAGCCATTTTAACCTCTACAGTGGAGTCTAGCATTCCCAGACAGAGACTTTCAGCATTTCCAATGGTTACCAAGAAACCGGAACTATCGAATGAACACTGCTTCATAACTGTGCTCTCCCTTCACTGAAATTCATTTCTCCCTCTCGTGTCTGTATGGTATTTTACAGCTTTCATTAGCTATAACATCAAAACTTTTGTTTCTCCATCTAAGTTTCAAACTCCTTGAACAATCAAGGTCTGTTAAGTTGAATGAATTGAATTTGGTTCCTAAGCACTTTGTAGATGTTGGACACTGCAAACGGGGAATAGCAGTGACCATCCCAAACCTGCAAGTATGAGGAAGGGGTCACCATGCTAACAAAATGCAAGCTGGGTTTTTGACACCAGCCAGAGTACAATTATCTGTGGTGAGAAACCATGGGGTCAATCTTCCACCACTGTCATCATGTTTCATGAACTGTCTTTGGAACAGAAGTCCCATCCACAACTGTCAAAGACACATATACCAGTGGGCTACCAGAGCCAGTCAGTAGAGTCAGACATGACAAACATCTGAATCACCTCGTGCTGAAAGAATATGCTGCCATCACACCATATTGAAACAGGCAAAGTAAAAATAAAACTCTGCAGCTTCCTAAATTGTTCTTTATTAAAAGAACAATATTTTTTAGTTTTTCTTCCATTTTTGACAACTTTTTCCCACAACCATTATGAGTTATTTCCATTTTCACTAGTTATATTCTGCAAAAGCTGATTTGATGACAATATTTTTAAAAATATTTTTTAACCTTCATAATTAGCTGACCTTATTTACTCAGAAATTATTTTTAGCCATTTCTATACAGGTAGATTTATCATTTTCCATCTTCATTTTAGAAATATCTATGAGTTTGGTTATTTCTCTTTGCAAAAGGAGGATCAATGCAATGAGATGTTCCTCTGTGCAATGAAGTTTAAGCTTCATATTACTATCAAAAATGTTTTACTCTGAGCCTATAACAGACAAGTGTGGCCAACAGGTAGTATTTCATTGAGTTAAAGTAGTACATGAAGGCAGTATTTAAGAATCTGCTTAATTAAGTGTATGTGCCCACCTTATACTAAACATGTACTTCACGTCTATAGTGGTTTCTAATATTGCCTTTTTCCCTTATGCCTTTGTTTCTTTCAGGAACAATTTAGGACTACTGGTATAAACTGAGTTGAATTTAACTATTAAATAGAATTGCATTTCAGCAGCTCAAGAAATATAACTGATAAGCTCACTTTTGTTACATTTTCCATAACAGCCAAAATGTACAACTAGGACAAAAATGTAAGCCTATCATTCCCTTTCCTCTAGGAATAGATAAATTGTCTTTCCCCTGGCCCACGTACAGAATAAATATGTGGCTTATTTATTTTAAACCAGAATTCTAATGATACTCAAAGGAGTAGCAAATCTTTTCATGAGTACATAGCAATCAAAAAGAGTATTTTCAACCCCATTACCTCATACTCAATAAGTAGAGGTAAAAAAGCACAGAATCTAAAAATTAAACTGGGTGCTAGAATTGAAATCTTACAAGAATCCTCTAGTTTTAGTATAGCTCTCTTAATATGGCCAAGTTTTTTGTTTAGTTAATTTTTTTATTTAGTATTTTTTTAAGGAGAAAGGGAAAAAAAATTCTCCACCAGAAGCCATAAAAACCTCTCAGATGGTAAAACAGATAGCCCTAAAAGTTTTTGCCTAAATTCATACACATACCTAAAATAAAACTGGCCGATTAATCTTGCTACAGTACTTTGAAAAAGAAGAAATTTGAAAACACAGTGTAGTAGTGTGATGCTGCACTGCCTCTAATTAAGTGCAGCCTAGGAAAAAATATTCTTAGTTTAGTCTATGGAAGGGGGGTGGTAGGAATTTTTCTCTTTGCAATTCAAAATTAAAGATAGAGCATTTCTTTTCCAATGTCTTCATTAAACAGAGCTGTTAAAAATTGTCTCCCAACCATTCCCAAAGAGCACAAAGCTACCCAGTATTCACCCCATATGTTCGGCTTTGAAGTGTGAAGCTGTGACCATCCCACTAAACTCTCACGCCACCATCAAAGCCATCTCATTACGCCCAGCGCTGAGAGTTAAAGCACGGGCCCTAACCGCTCCAACACAAACACTGCATTAACAAAGCAACCGCAATATTCCTCCCCCACATGGCTAGAACTTGAAGAAATTTTTACCATATGCACACACGCACGAGATATGAAAATTTATTGTGCTAGAACATCGAGAAGTACATTAAACATGCTGACTAGAACTGGATGTTATTCTAAGAGACTGGAAAAAAATAAAATGCAGCTGATCTTTATGATGAAAGAACAGAAACATTAGGCTGAAAAACGAGATGAAGTGCAATTCCTAAATTGCATTTCTACTGACACATTCTGTTGCCTGTTCTTTCTTGAGACAGCAGAAAACAATTTAAGGGGGAAAACAAAACTGCAACACATCGCTGGATGCTACTGTTTACTCTGTCATGTTTCATTTCTAAAGGACAAATAAGCTTACAAATAATGATATGCTGATAACAGCATCTATGATTCAAAATAAACAACTTGCTAAAAAAGGAATTTCACTTGTGTCACTGAGTTTTCATTGGCATGGTGATAAAAAATAAAATCGAAAGAAAAAACTTGTTATGGATTATGAAAATGAGGTCATGAGAAAATGAGGATAAGCTCTCGATTAATTTTCAC
>NW_011888927.1:2532868-2534981 GCF_000151845.1 Pteropus vampyrus | reverse complement strand
GATAATCACAATAGTATTTACTGTGGTAAATGGAAACACAACAGGAATTCCAATACTTCTTGATGTGCACAAATACCTCTTCATTTATCTTCCTAGTATTTCTCTGAAATACATACTAAATATCATTTTGTAAATGAAGAAGCAATAAGGGGAAAGGTGTCTGCTATAGAACTTAGAATTTTACAGCCAGAAGCGCTTCAGAGATCTCCTGCACAAGTGGTTTTCCAATATCTTGTCATGCAATCTCTTTGCTTAAAAGGCACCTTATTTGGAATCTTGATAACATAAAACAGAGCAGAGGGATCCACTCTCTTTACAGTTGAGGAGAACACACTGGGCCCCAACTCAGCACTCTCCTCTGTAAAGCCAGAGAGAACATTAAAAATAGTGGCGGCTATTCATTGGTGGGAGGCAGAGAACCAGGGGCTCTACACACAGGCCTTATGTCTCGTAACCACCCTGACAGGATGAGATTATTCCCCATTTTATAGATACAAAAACAAAAAAGACTAAAAATAAAAAGACTAAAAATTTTTCTTAAAATCAGCTGGCAATTAAATAGCAGATCTGGGATATGAACTCAAGTTAAGTCATCTCCAAAATTCTTAGTTTGCCCACTTACTATTCGACTTCCCCATCTAGCCACTTGATGGGATGTAACTGTTTAGTTCATGCTGACTCAAAAACTCATGGGCACATATACTACATATGTAATGCGTGGGTGAGAATGAGATTGGGCCTGTCACTTTCCTATAGTGCTCCCCTTGTAAGGACCTCTTGCTCTCTTCCAGTGTGGGGCTACTGAGAAGCTGGGGCTGCCTCCACAGAGTAGTTCAAACGGGACATGGCAGAGTCTTGGGGATGGTCAAGAATCCTTCTTCTGGCTAATGTATCAGCAATGTGTAAACAGTCTTCAGTATAAAACCTACTCCCCACAGCAATGAAGAGTGAACTTAGTCCTTCCACTCAGCCAATGCTCCTAAATTGGCAAACAGACAGTTTGCATGAGTTAGTTTGATTTCCACGTGTGTGTTTGGCAACCACATATTTTCCTGGCTACGGGTTACAGAAAACACTCAACAGCCTCTCAGTAGTCTCAAGCCTAGCCCAAACTCTCACCATCTCCACTCCACCCCCCGACAGGTCAAGTCCTCCCATCCCTTCCCTTTTCCCTCGCCTCTCTGCCACCTCTCGTGGGGACGCCTGTTTCCACACATCCCACGCCCACCTCTTTAAGTCTCCTTTTGAAGAAAAATGCTTCCTGCCTGCTACTGACATTTTTCCCACATGAGGAAAGTTCTTTGGCTTCCTAGCTACTATGGGTTAAATTGTATCCACCACCCCCTAAAAAAAATTTATATGTTGAAGTTGTAGCCTCCAGGACCTCATAATGTGGCCTTATTTGGGAACAGGGTCACTGCAGACATAATTAGTTAAGATGAGGTCATATACTGGAAGTGGGGTGGGGCCCTAATCCAATATGACTGGTATCCTCATAAAACGGGGGAATTTGGACACAGATAATATATACAAGGAGAATGTCATGTGAATGTGAATGCCATCTACAAGCCAAAATGGAACAGATCCTTCCCTCACAGCCCTCAGAGGGAACCAACCTTGCTGACACCCTGGTCTTGGACTCCTAGCTTCCAGAACTATGTTTATACGTAAACTTCTCTTGTTTAAATGACCCAGTCTGTGGAATTCTGTTAGTGCAACCCTGGGAAATTAAGACATTGACCTTGCTTCTTCTCAACATTCATTCCCTGATGGGGACTTTGGAAGAGAAGCTGGGTGTGCGTAGGCCTATCCCTTCCTCTTTTTTCCTTCTTTAACGGTAGCTCTCAGCAGGAAACACACATTCTGGTCCACTCCTCCTTGCCATAAGCTTTCCAAGGACAGGCTTGTGCTGTCCAGTGCTGCCCCTGACTGGCTAAATGAGTCTAATTCTCCAGTTGGATAAATCCAGCTGTCAATATGAGTTTTATTAATAACAAAATTAATATTTCCATTTCTCACCTGCCTTTCTCTACTGTTCAATTGGTTCAAAATTTGGGAAAGGAAGACTCTTTGTAATGCCCTCCGCTCAAATCCCGCCCTAGTCTTCATCTCC
>NW_011888927.1:2421407-2532818 GCF_000151845.1 Pteropus vampyrus | reverse complement strand
GGGGCTACTGAGAAGCTGGGGCTGCCTCCACAGAGTAGTTCAAACGGGACATGGCAGAGTCTTGGGGATGGTCAAGAATCCTTCTTCTGGCTAATGTATCAGCAATGTGTAAACAGTCTTCAGTATAAAGCCTACTCCCCACAGCAATGAAGAGTGAACTTAGTCCTTCCACTCAGCCAATGCTCCTAAATTGGCAAACAGACAGTTTGCATGAGTTAGTTTGATTTCCACGTGTGTGTTTGGCAACCACATATTTTCCTGGCTACGGGTTACAGAAAACACTCAACAGCCTCTCAGTAGTCTCAAGCCTAGCCCAAACTCTCACCATCTCCACTCCACCCCCCGACAGGTCAAGTCCTCCCATCCCTTCCCTTTTCCCTCGCCTCTCTGCCACCTCTCGTGGGGACGCCTGTTTCCACACATCCCACGCCCACCTCTTTAAGTCTCCTTTTGAAGAAAAATGCTTCCTGCCTGCTACTGACATTTTTCCCACATGAGGAAAGTTCTTTGGCTTCCTAGCTACTATGGGTTAAATTGTATCCACCACCCCCTAAAAAAAATTTATATGTTGAAGTTGTAGCCTCCAGGACCTCATAATGTGGCCTTATTTGGGAACAGGGTCACTGCAGACATAATTAGTTAAGATGAGGTCATATACTGGAAGTGGGGTGGGGCCCTAATCCAATATGACTGGTATCCTCATAAAACGGGGGAATTTGGACACAGATAATATATACAAGGAGAATGTCATGTGAATGTGAATGCCATCTACAAGCCAAAATGGAACAGATCCTTCCCTCACAGCCCTCAGAGGGAACCAACCTTGCTGACACCCTGGTCTTGGACTCCTAGCTTCCAGAACTATGTTTATACGTAAACTTCTCTTGTTTAAATGACCCAGTCTGTGGAATTCTGTTAGTGCAACCCTGGGAAATTAAGACATTGACCTTGCTTCTTCCCAACATTCATTCCCTGATGGGGACTTTGGAAGAGAAGCTGGGTGTGCGTAGGCCTATCCCTTCCTCTTTTTTCCTTCTTTAACGGTAGCTCTCAGCAGGAAACACACATTCTGGTCCACTCCTCCTTGCCATAAGCTTTCCAAGGACAGGCTTGTGCTGTCCAGTGCTGCCCCTGACTGGCTAAATGAGTCTAATTCTCCAGTTGGATAAATCCAGCTGTCAATATGAGTTTTATTAATAACAAAATTAATATTTCCATTTCTCACCTGCCTTTCTCTACTGTTCAATTGGTTCAAAATTTGGGAAAGGAAGACTCTTTGTAATGCCCTCCGCTCAAATCCCGCCCTAGTCTTCATCTCCTCAGAGCAGAGAGTAAAGTGGCCTCCTTCTTTCTCTATTTTATTGCTATGGAACACTTCGTTCCCTGCTTTTCCAAGGCCTCTCCTTTTGGCTGGCAAAAATTCAAACATGAACAGTAACTGTCACTTCCTCATTCTGATTATAACAATTCTATACCCCTCAAGGTAACAGATAACTCAGACTGCCCAAGAAACAGTCACACATAGGCTATAGAGGAAAAAAACACACAACAATTACTATCTCAAGAAATTAACCCACTATATATTTTTGGTTAATTAAAATTGAAGAATGAGTAATTTAATATATGCAATTTTAATAGTTAAACTATAAATGATAATCTAATTAATGATGATGTTATAATCATATGTTGTCGCCATTACTATTATCACATGCTCTGGGTCCCCTGAAGAATCACTCTCAGTTTGACCAGTAGAGACCAGGCAGGTGGGCTGGTGGGTGCCCGGGGGTGTGGAAGATGAGTTGACACACTTAATCTTTCAGGTCCATCAATACCACTAGTATCATCACTATGTCATTTCTTCAGAATTTTCTAATCCTAGAGGCCTTGACACTAGAAGTCACAACAAATGCTAGGAAGCAGGAATAAAAAGGAAAAGGAATTCAGGAAAAGCATCTCCACGGTCAGGGCACCTGGGCTCAAAAAGTTAGCGTGGCATCACCTGTTATAAAACCCCTATTAGGTCCACATTCTTTTAAACACCATCAGTAATCATAAAGCTTCAGTCCCTGGGGACTGTAGATAACTAATAACTACTCAAAATCAGAAAACCATGAGCCTCTAAACTTTGAGTAGGAAGGTAGGTCTCACAGTTTTTAACTCTAAATCTTACAAGTGACTTCTCGACTAGGAAAGAATTACAAAAAGTATACAGTCAGGCAGCAAGATTTCATGCACTTCACCTATTCACTCCAACTAGAAGATTCTTATAGTACACTTATTCTTGTCAATATTTTCAATAAACCCTATTAAATATACATCAAGAGTGACATAGAGGAGAGAAAGCCAATACAAGGATGCGTTACCAAGCTAATGAGTGCTGTGAGCAATGGAAATGGATGGGCCTTAGAATTGTCCATCTCAGAGACAAAAGATAAGACCATTTATCTAACAGCTCTGTGTTGCCCCAAGGGGTTTTAACTTGTTTGAATTTCGGCTTACCACAGAGCCAAAGTAAGAGAAAAGAGTGCGGCTTTTCCAAGTATGGTTAGGTTCACCTACAATTGCTGGTCACGGAAGAATAGGTTAGTTTATCTCAGTTCTCCCACTTGTCCTTTTTATTCCTCATTAGTATCTGTTTTACAAGGTAGATATAATCCTGTTGCATTTATTAAGCCTGTAGGAATAAGCATGGGTGAACAACCTGATAATTCTCCTTCACAGATAAAATGGACTAACGTCACTGGAAATCAATTTTAATATTTTAAGTATTTTCCCAATGCACCGTCCCTTGTTTTTTCAGCTTTTTATATGGTGGCAGCATTGTATAATTCTCAAATTAAATGCTATGTCCTAAAACTATGTTAAAGTATGCTTGTAAAATCAACCACTGTTTTCATGCTATGGCAACGAGGGCAGTGCTGATGGTGGAGAGAACTATATCAGAACCCAGCATCTAAATTGACTAATCTCAACCAAATCCAAGGCTGTTTTATAAGGCAATCTCCATAGCAACTGGAGAATCAGAGTAGAAAATTCTTGAAGTGAAAAGTTGTTCCTGATTTGCCAGATCAACCCATGTTTTGACAATCTGTAATAAAGTAATCAAAGGGTCTCAAGACTATCACACAAGTGTTGACGTCGTGTGAATTTGTCATGGCACATGTCCTCCAAGTCATAAAAATACTCGAAAAAACATCTAACGAGGCTGATAATTCTAATCAAGTTCATTAATGTTTTATATATTTTGAGATAAATCACAAGAAACTCAATCATGTAAGAGCTATTTCTTTATACATATAACTTACTTAGCTAACACTTTTTCTTTCCAGGCTTCTAAATAATGTCAATTATACGGCATTGAACAAACATGATTTTATTTCATTAACGACATAAAACAAAAAGCAAGTTTCCACATCATTTACAAAATTTATAGCTATGGTCCAGACTTTTAAAGCTAGACAGTATGAACGTACATGTTAGGTAAGCCCATTTGCACTGGTAGATCACTGGAGAATTTCTGAGTAACTTATGCTCTGGCCCCTCCCCTCCATTTTCATTTAATCCTTCTCATGAAGGTTTGTATGTGAATGGGAAACAGGTCAAGTTTCAGAAACTCTGGCTCCTGCATGTGAAAACACCGAGTAAGGAAGAAGTAGAAAACATACAGCAAGCACTATGACCTACAGGAATCCTTCGAGAAATGGTCAATAAAAACATCAGAAAGTACAGAAAATAAGACTAAACATCTTCAACACTGAATTAGACATCAGGCGAAAGAATAATGTTCCCGTAGATTTACCAATGATTCCAAATTAGGTGAATTCATTGTTCTGGAAGGATTCTTGATAATTACAAATCATGAGGAGAATTAGAGAAGTGGAGACTTCCAAGTAAAGGGGAGTGTGGATCCCTTTGTTGACTTTCACTTCTTCCCAAGTCCCCAGGAAAAAGACGGTAAAGAGATATTTTTTAAAAGCATTGACTCACTCAAATAGAACGGGAAGAAGAGGCAATAGCATTGGAACTTGAGCAGATGTAAGAGTGGTAGGTGATTAGATCCAAGGCGGCAAGAAGGACAGCAGCAACCTACTTTATACCACAGGTACCTGAAAGTGGTCGGAACTGACGACCTCGCTTTGGGAGGGAAAGACCAAAGGCAGAAACCAAAGGAGGGAGACTGGTGGGAAGTCTGTTTAAGCATGGAAGGATCCCACCCTCCTCCACACAGATGGGCAACGGCCCTGCCTGTAACCGTGGAAGAAGAGACAAGAGGTAAAATCCATGGTGTCTAGGCTGGGAGATACTGGGCACAGGTAAGGGCAGAGATGGTTAATAAAAAGAGGAAATTAAGAGCATATTCACAAGCTAAAGATTGAGACTTTTCTAGCCCTCTTCCACTACTCAGCTCCTAAAACACAGGCAGCTATGTCTACCCTCCAGGCTGAAGACTGGAAGATCCTTCTCTGGGGAATGTGAACAGCCCAAGAGGAAAATACAAAAAAAAAAATAATGACATATAAGATCGCCAAAGAAACAACTCAGCCAGATCAGCCTGACAAACCTCACCTACATACTCTGAATACCCATTCAGTCTTGTGGTGTCCACTCTTAAACTAAGTAGCCAACCATGGATTATCAGACATTTGAAGAAAGCCTTTAAAACACACAAGAAAAAAAAACCTGGGGGTGGAGTTAGAGTGGAGAACAGACACTATGCAGGAAGAAGAAAATGTCGATTATCCAGTGACATTGCATTCATGGGACAAGACCACGATGTTATTTTAAATAATAAAATAAAAGGAACATTTAGAGACTAAATTAAAAGCACTTGGAAGAAATGAAAAACTTATGGAAGTAGAGGAAATTTGCCAGAAAGTATTATATAAATATAGTAATGTAAAAAGAGAAAATAAATTATAGAGAACCAATTTTAGAGTTCCAATATCTAAGTAATGGGGCTTCCATAAAAAAAAAAAAAAATCTGAGAAAAATGAAAGAAATCATCAGTAGAATAATTCAAGAGAATTGTCCAGCACTGAAGGTCAAGAGGTTCAAGGATTCAAAGGATCTACCAAGTATCCACAACAAGGAATGAAAACAGACCCAGACAAAGGAACGTCACGGAAATTTCAGAATGCTGAGAACAAAGTGAAGATCTTAGGCATCCAGAGAAAAATGACAGATGGCATACAAGGATCAGGAATTATAATGACTTCAGAAGTCTCAATAGCAACATGAAAATAAGAATTTATTGACACGATGTTTTCAAAATACAGGCCTGGAATTCTATACTTGGCTGAGTTAACAATTAAATGTGAAAGTAGAATGATGGCATTTTTCAGACATGCAAGGTGATAAAAATGTACTTCTCTGTTTTTTGAAGGCTAATACAGGATGTGTTCCACCAAAACAAGGACAAAAATTTTAAAAGAGAGGGGTGAGGGAGAAAATGGGATTCAGGAATCCAGGAATCCAACATAGAGAAAGATAAAGGGAACCCCCCAGAGATCCTAGAATGACAATTATTCTCAACAAATTGAGGGCAAACAGTCCTAATTGGAAAAGGTCAGAGAGTTCTAGAAGATATTTCTTTAAGAGGATGAAATTGGTAGAATATTCAACACACAGAGTGTTCTGTCTGAATGCATGGAGAAATGTTGTCATTGACAGTTTGAAGTTAAACCAGTAATAATAAGTATATAAAAAATAAAGTAAACAATCAAAAAAAAATGGTCAACTCCAGCAAAAAAGTTGTGCAGAAAGGGTGAAATAATAATATTTTAAATGATTCGTTGTGAACAATGTTTACATTGTTATAACAATGTAACCACTAAGTATAGACCCAAATTTTGATATAAGTATACTGAGAAGAGGAAGGATTGGAGAGAGAGCGAGAGAGTGAGAGAGAGAGAATGAGAGAGTTAGTTAGTTAGTTGGAATGAGGGGCAGGGTGAAAGGAAGTCTAGATCTATGTGCCTCCTAGCTCCCAACTATATATCCAACTGCCAAATACCAGCATGTAAAAAATGTACCTGTGCTCCTTCCCTCCAGGTCTCCTTTCTTCCATCACTTGTTAAGTGATGACATTTTCATATCGCTGTTTTGTTCCCCACCCACCCCACACCATCCTATGGAATCTCTCTCCATTCCCTATTTTCTTAGGCCGCCATGAACTTTCCAAACTGGTCTGCCTGTTCCTGTCCATTTTCTATCACGCAGGCAGAGGGATCCTTCTAAAATTCAAAGCCAATCATATCACTTTCTTGCTTAAAATTCTTCCATTTTTCCCATCGACTTTAGGATAAGGTTTGAACTCATTCACCTGGCATGTAAGATTTCATGATCCGACCTCCACCTCCTGTGCTTTTTTTTTTTTCAACATTCCCAGGAATGTCTTCCCCATCCCATCTCACCTCTAAGTTCTGGCCAGTCAGTCATACTGAAGTCCTTCACAGATCCTGAAGCCCAGGCTGCTTGCACCTCTGACCTCTGCATTGCTGTGCCCTTTATTCTAGAAGTTTTTAAACTAAAATTATATGCAAAATTTTGTGTGAGTGTGTGTGCCTATGTATGGATACAAAAAAGCACATGTATAAAAACTTGCAAATGATTTTGACAGTATTTATAAATGCCCTGGATACCAATTTCGCTCCCTACTTTAATAACCCCTTCCTTAAGATATGAGCAAGCTTACAGCTGATATAAAAAAAAATTCTGAAATACATGATTCAGAATTTCTACGTACAAAGCATATATGAATTACATATATCGACATCAACTATCTTTTATATCACATCGGAATGTTCTCCAATGCTCTTCTTCCCAAAGAAAGTTAGTTAAATTCTTTGAAAGTTGGTTTCCCTGAGAAGGGGTTACCCTAGTAAAAAATGTCTCTTCATTATTCTGAGAATAGCGAGATCCTAGAATGTGAATACTTTTTTGCCTTATAAGAATGCCTAAGCAAGCTGTTACAAAAAAAAAAAAAATTAAAAAAATTTGGATGATATTAGATGAACAGCTGTGTAGAAAGGGGAATGTAAAAATAAAAACTGCATGTTGGAGCATCAAAATAGTAACCATGTACAGTATATGACTGTTTTTAATCAGATGAAAATTGAAGCTATTACATTTCAAATCAAATGTTATAAATTAGTTCAAGAATGCAGCTGAGCTCTCATTTAATTAGAAATGTCCATGTTTAAATCATGAGGTACAGTAGCTGCCAATGAAGCAAAAGGGCAAGAGAAGAGAGAAACACTGTGTCCAGAGCCTCCGACTGTCAACCGTCTCCTACGCGGGATGAACATCTGGGGTGGACTGGTCGTGATGTAATGAAGAACTTCATGTACTAGCTAATTTGAGATTTAACGTAATTGAACATAATTGTTTTGAAGACAATTAAAATCATTACTCTGGTCTGCACAATTCTGAACTCTTCATTGCTGTGTGAAACATATTTTCCCCCATGTTGAATTTTAACTCTTTCTTGGGTAAAAAGGAAAGCAAATTCGGGGCCCGGATTTCCCTGGGAAATAATACTTGGATTGTCCGGTCGTGTTAAAATGCAGCACAAAGTGAGGTTCTCCTCTGGAAACAAGTCTCATTTCCTATTTCTAGTGCTTGATGTAGCTCAGCTAGAGTCCAAATTTACATCCCAAATCTAAATAAAAATGAGGCAACATCATAGAGGGATTTCTGAGGTCATACAGAGAAGAATGCAATTATCCTAAGGCCGGACTTTTCCCCAAAGGTTATGAGCCTCTGCATGTCGTAATTAACCGTAGTACAGCTAGACAGTCCAGGCAAAAGGTCTTTCTTTTCTCCCAATTTGCCTAATTCAAAAACACCTCAAGTGACATAGCTCAAATTTTCCAAATTAAACTTACCCCTGGGGCTGAAATCAAGCATGTGACAGTTCAGTTCTAAAGAAAATCTTAAAGAGAGTTGTGCATAGGGAAAAAAAGGGAAAAAGGCAGAGGAAAAAGGGGTAGAAGTTAACATTTAAGTGGTTTTTCAACCTCATCATTACCCCTGCTCAAGAAAATAAGACACAGATGGGCAAACACACCATCGTTCTACCCTGAAGAGTCTAAGGAACTCATTAAAAACTACTGTTTCCTTATGATCTATCATGAATTCGTAAGGGACAAAATGATTGATTTGCCTCATCCCACAGCAGTTAGTGCTCCATGGTGTCACGGCGTGGAAAGTGGAAGGATGAGTCACAAAGACACAGTGTGCCACTGCAACTCATGAAAGCTTATTGTTGATACAAGTCTTCAAGGTCGACTTTTCCCGGGGAGTTTCGGAATGATTATATTGTCACGAGCTGTTCTGATTTGTAAAAATGGTTTCCATTAAGAAATGACACACTACTCCAAACTTTCTCTTACTTCTGGCCACAGCTCCACACCCTCCCATTCCAACATCAGTGAGCAGATACATGGGAATCAGGTCCACTCTCCCAAGCAAGGGTGGATTCCCTCCCGAATCTCTGTATTTACAGACTGAAAGGTCTTCACTCAGGCAGCCAGAATAGAATTCCCTTAAAAAGGTAAAATTCTAAAAAACAATCATTAAACTTTCAAACAGCTAAAAAAAGCAGCTATATTTTATTGTACCACTAGTTGTTTTTTTGTAATCTGTATAAAAAATTTTTGCATACAAAATAAAAAAAAAGATCCAACATTTCCCTTTGTCCCACCTCCTAATTGCCATAAAGTTTCACATTTCTTCCAGTTCTTTATTCCCCAAAGTAGAGGAATTATGCACTGTTTATCAGTCTTAAACAACTCTGTATTTTTTACAATTGGTTATTTTAATTTTTTCAACTTTATCAAATTAATCCGATTAATCAAAATTTTTTATAAATTTATGTTAAAATATACATACAAACATAAATTTTTTTAAAGTATATGTACTTATTTTAGTTTTGCTTTTATCTAGTATTTAGATTTTTCATTAAGTTGTTATATATAAATATATATTATAGACACCTAAAAGTTTTATGTTATGACTTTGAGTTTTCATTTGCAGTGTAGTATGACTATTTTAGCAAGAGAGATAAAGAACAAAGAAGCAAATTTTACTTCTTTTGATTAATATTCAAGATAACTTGTCCTATGTTTGCTGAGAGTTATCAATTTGCTCTTTGCTCTTCAAACATACCTTTTGAAAAAAGACAGTCTGCTAAGTTGAAATAAAGTTTATTTGAAAATATTTTGAACACTTTACTAAGCAATATTAAGATAAGCAGGTTTTTGTTTAAACAATTACGATTCTTCAAATTCAAGTTGTCCCACTAAATCTTACAACATGAGACCTGGAGCCCATTTCCTTTCAGTGCATGAACCAACTCAAGATTTTTGGCTCCCGACCTAAAATACAACTCTTTAGCATGTTTCAGTCCATGCTATCAATGAAATCAAGGCTGACTTCAACACTATCATTTCACAGGTTAAAACTTGAAGATGTTTTTTCTTAACCACAAAGGTTATGTGATCATCTTCAGGGAAAGAATGTTATTAAATCTTGGACCCCAAAGTTCATTTTAATGAAGAGGAAATGGAAAATGTTTGATATGTACATGCTCAGAAAAATGATGAAATGCAGTTTTAAGGTAGACTCTCTACATAATGCAGTATTCAGATTTAAACAGGACATCAATAATTGAAGAGCATTCAGGTCTACCTGAAGCCTATCCTTCATCAAAAGACATATATGTAAAGAAAGAAGCTGCTATTGGAATAATGGATCTGCTATAGTCTTGATCAGAAAATATATTGAGCACTGATAGTTCAGGATGTTTTTACCTTGTAAAGAAAAAAAAACGTAAATGCAAAAATTATTTTCTGTGATAAAAAGTAATACTTTATTTCTTTTGATAGAATTAAATTTAGTTCAACAGAAAAATTCTGGGATGTCACCTTTGAAGTGACATCACCTGATCATAAAATTCGTGCGTAGCAATGCCCACTTCTCATTGCAACTTCCAATATAACCAGACTGCTCATCTCAGACTCTACGCTCTGGTGTCTCTTAACTTGGTCTAAGACGTAGCCTCTTTTTTCAACTGCCAAATCATGTCACTCTAAATTCTGCTCTTTGTCAATCTCATCTTCTAGGCTTTATCAATTTTTTCCTTCCCAACCCCAGAAATCAAACTGTCTGAATCAAAATCTGACATCTGGAAAAACTAGAATAGGCCAATTAGTGCCTGAAGCAGAGGTTTCTGGGATGCATGCACCTGTCTATTAGAAACCATTCTGCCTCCACCATCTCCTTTTCAGAGGCCACCAACAGCCTTCAGATGTTAACGACTTCCAGCTTCCAGTGGCTTGTGACTCACTTGAATATGTAACCTGGAGGAGAACGCTGCCCTATAGTGTATGGCAGCCACACGTAACCCCAAAGCTATTTCTGAAGTTTATGAGCCTGGTTCAGGCCCCTTAAAAGCCCCCCTTAAGTCTACAAAAGCAAATTCAAAGTGAAGGACAAAAGTTTTCAGGCGGTAATTAAAGCTTTCGCTAGGCCATTATACCTTTGTCGCCCTGTCCCCTGGCAGCTTAACAATTAATCTTTTCAGAAGAGAGGAAAAATAAGTTACACTCAGGAACTACAGAGCTTACAGCAGCCCTATGCTATTAATTTTAATAACGTGAAAAGATAAAACTTATGTCACTCACTCAAAGCCAAATGAGCATCTAATACAGCCCTGCCCTGGTGTAGGTCTAAAATTTATAAGTAGGTTTTCTTACCTAAGACCTTTTGGACCATTTAAATGTTTTCACATTACTTTAATTAGAAAACTTATAGGTGATACAGTTTTATCCCACTCACTTTAAAATAAATGCCTTTAAGGTATCTGTAAAACAATAGGTCATTTTCTTAACTAGTGCTACCCTCCTTGCATTTTCATAACTATAAAAGATGAAGCAAGAAGAAGATCATACAGTCTCCTTTTTAATGTCTTTTTCAACATACTCTAGCTCTCAGAAGAAGAGATTATTTTATTTTATTTTTTCATCCTAAATCTTCTGAAAAGCATTTATTCTCAGTTTCATATGATTCAATTAAATCAAATGCTGAAAGAATGAAACACTTTCTCTTGCAATTTCTTAAGCATGCAGATACAAAAAAAAAAAATTACTGCTGGCAGGAGGAGCTGTCAGTCTGAATCTCAGCAGAAGTAAATTGTTTGGTATTTGTAATGGAGTGTAATAGCTATAATTCCATTTGAGCTGCTGCTACTAATAAGCTGATAAAAACTGTGAGTTGAGACCCAGGCGTCCATCAGTGTGTGGCTTCCACAAATGTCTCCGCACATTCACTTAATCACAGAGACAGGTAACCCAATCCCATTAGATGTACTGTGTCTGACAATGAGGAGCCCAAGCAGGCTCTTCCCACAAAGAGAGTGCAAAAGCTCAGCTGTATGCTGACTCCAGAGGCGTTTTCTTATCAGCAATTATCAGGAATTTCCATAGACATTTCCAGCTACTGCAAGACAGTAACTTAAATGTGCTAATCGTTAGAAATGGGCTGGGGGAAACACTTCTCTCTCATGAAAAGCTGTAACCAAATCAAAAATAACTATCAGAAATTAAAATATACTATCTGAAATGCTCTGGGGCTATGGTCCTAAAGCTCACCTGTTGCCAAGAAACTTGATTTAATAACAAAGCTTTTCTATTTAAACCATTGTAAAACTGTAAATACACTGTGGTGGGTGGGTGGGTGTGTGAGTAAAAACAAATGATATCTAGAACTGTGTGTTATTACAGCAACACTTTAACAAGGGCGAAAAGAAGAAAAAAAAAAAAAAGTGGTATCTTTCATAGTAAATACTGGCCCAGGGAGTAAGGAGGCTTGAGTTCCAATCTCCTGAACTGCTAAGTGATCTTTTGCACATCACTTATATGCAATTGCTTAACTGTCATTATATGGAGAAAATGGAATAGATATAATAGTGCTGTAATGACAGCAAGGGCTTTACTGGCAGGAGTGCTTGGGAAAGTTGTTGGTATTTGGCAAGTTTATTTTTCATGTAATCTACAGAACAAAAAGCATAATGTACAATTATGCCCATTCTATTAATGATCAAATAAATAGCCCATGAGGAGAACATTAAACCTTTATGTAACTATATCCTGCTCAGGAGCCTGTCAATATCCTAAACAGTGGCCATTTCAGACACTTAATCTCCAATGTGAAGAACCGGACTGCTGAATACATGCAGGCTTTTGGAAAACAGCATATGTGCACATCAGATTAACTGATCAATCTCAGTGTCCTGGAATCCTGCAGAAACTGTAAGAGCCCAAGAACAAGGGGGGAAATCTAGGAAGAGTGTTCTACAGATACTGTCTGCAGAGTATTGATAATCAAAACACTGCATATCCTCTTCAATTGTCTGTTGTTCCTACCATTTTTTCCAAGAAGAGTTGCTTTTACTATGTTCCTCAACAATGCGTTTTCTTCTGGCTTCTGAAATGTTTAGTAAACAGGCAGCCAAACGGAGCTCCAGTCTGGAGGGAGACATGCTGAGTTTTTTCTAAAATAGTCTTCATTTCAGTCTCTACAGTTCATTAATATTTTCATGTTCATTAACCATAAAAAAAATCATAGCTCTTTGGAAACTGTGCAGTCAAAACATTAACACTTCACTATTACATTCCTAGAGAACACCTAAATGACAAAACCCTCAGATTGGCTCAACCAAGAAACCATGTGTATGAGGTCATGCACATACAAACATATGAACGTAGTAACAATACTAGAAAATATCCCTCAAATTAGTCAGCCTAATTCTGTCATATAAGTGAAACTTTTTCATTAAGTATATTATTCCCTTTTAAGCATTATCTTCCTTAGCTTATGCTGCTTTAGAGGTCTGCACTATTTAACAAATAAGCACGATCCTTTTGTTGAATGAGACTTATTGGGGAAATAAAGAAAAGAGAAATAAGGGAGACTATTTAATATGCTGATTCTTATATTCCTCTGATAAAAAGAAAATGTATCTCTATAGGCCACGCCATGGGGAGTATATGAACAAAGAGACTCACTTGGGGGCTTCAAATGACAACTATTTGACTAAGTTCCTCTTGTACTTTGATCTCCAAAGTTTCTAAATCAGTTTAAAATCTTCACAGGACTCTGTACCTGGGACTGAAAGCTGACATGTACTCTGATGTTATTGATTAATGCCCAAAATGTGACTCTTTCACTGAAAATGAATAATTACACACGTTTTGGAGGATGCTTTCTCTTCAGTACTCCAGAATGGCATTTTTCAACTTGTTATCTTTCCATACCTCAGATGATATTCTGAACTAAAGAAATTTAAATATCTCAAAATAAAAAGAATTACTCTTTTCAAGACCAGTCCATTATATTATAGCATCTTTCAAATACATTTCAAAATGAATTCATTCAACAAATAGTTGATGAAGATCATTTTGTGCCGAGGAATGTTCTCTGTGTGGGAGATCCGGCAGTGAATGATGTCCAACTCTGAGACAAACATTAAGCTTATGAGTTTGAACTAAACGTGCTGTGGTACAAGTAACACTGCTCTCCATGAATATATCTGCCGGTTTTTGTTCATTAGGATTGTTCCTTGGCCTAAGCATCTTAACCTAGAGGGAGTATGGTTTCCATGGTTAGTTCTGGTTTTCATACCGTGACCATCATCTCATCGAAAATTCGTAAGAATATGGTTATTAGATTTTTCTAGACATTAATAACATTGTTGTAATAAAGCAGCTCAGACCTCTGGTTTTTATGTAAACAAAAAATTGCTTTACACAAGGGGTGTGGGCGTCTTCTGGCTTTCATTTGTTTTCGGTGTGTTTATGTAGCTTAATTGTCTCATCAGGCACTTTCCCAACATAATTATGCTTTTTAACAAATGGTGTTTATGGCAACCCCTAACAGTGCAAAAGAAAGGATTAGTTTCATCTTCTCATTCCACATTTTGATTCCCTGTGGACAGCTAAATCACACAAAGATGGTGTTAGAAAAATCCACCTTCACAGCAAACGCTGAAATTAGCAGCAGTACCAGGCTTTTGGAGAGTAGTCAGGCTTTTTAGTAGAAAGGGTTGGAATTTCTCCCCCTCCTCCTCTAGGAAAGTGACCCGGGAGCAAGTCCTCCTAACACTTCTGGAAGAGTGGGATCCTAGTCCACCCACCCCTTCAATCACTGTTTGGTTACTTCCGGCGATAGACCAAAAAAACCTGCCTCGCCCCAGAAAGAACTAGCAGGGCCAGTGGCGAGTGGAGCAGTTCGCGACGTTTCGGCCAGATCGCCTGCCTCCTGCGCACGCACCACCATTAACACTTTTAAGGTCGCAGAGACTCGCCGACTAGACGGAAGCGTGTGCTCGGGGACAGAACCTGCGGCTGGGACCCCTGTGCACGGCCCCACCGCGGTTCCGGTGTGGAGTGACCCAGAGCCACGTGGGCCGAAGGGTGAACCGAGACTCGGCGAGGGCCCCGGGGGACTCTCCGACCACCCCACGAGGCCCGCCGGGAGCAGCGTCTGCAGACAGCGGGGCTAGGGAACCAGGGGCTGCCCCGGGCGCGGCTCGAACCTGCGGCCGCTCGATGGTTTGCAAGATGAACCAACCTTCGCGCGCGGAGGGCTGGCAGGGTAGGATGGCACCGAGCCGGGGTCGCCGCGCGTGACCGACGCGCAGCTTCCGCCGCCGGCCCCGCCTCCCGGGCGCCCCGGGCGCGTTCCAGCCCAGCCCAGCCGCGTGCCGCCGGGCCGGCTCTGCAGGTCTGGCACTGACCCTGGCCTCGGCCCCGCGTGCCCGCGTCCGGGAAAGCTGAACGTTCGTTTTGGAATTGCCTCCTCGCCTCCTCTGCTTCATCTGGGGAAGGTCCACAATTCTCCCTTGTAAATGAATGACTTTCTAAAAGGGCAGTAGAATATAATGACGAGGTCATTAGCCATTGATCATACACCAGCAGGGGGCGCTTTTCTCTGGTTTACACACACACACACACACGCACCCCTTTGGTAAATTCTCCCCTGAGAAACACTGCCCGCGAGCGCTTGTAAATATGATTTGGACCCACCCCAGGACAAAAGCAGTACTTAGTCAAAGTAACAACCAGTATGAACCAGGCATTAAGCTTTTCCCTTTTTTCTAGGCCAGTGAACTTTGAGAACACATTTCTCTTCCAAAAAATCAGAACCTGCTTTTTTTTTTAATGTAGCAGCGATTAAATGTCACCATTTTGATCCAATTTCGTTCCTAAACTGAAATAATCACTAAATAACTACTTTAACAGAATAAATTAATTTCTAAATCTATTTTTTATTTTCTAATTATACTTTTTAAACACAGATTTGACGAAATTAACATTTATGTGGACATTTGGTTTCTAGCCTAATGTGGCATAAAAATAAGTAACATAATGAGTGTTAAAAAAAATCAGGTTCATGATGCTTCTCACATCATCATCATTGTACTTAGATGTCACAACAGTATTATGTGCGATTGTGTCAGATCCAGCCTTCCCCATCTCAGAGTGTTGGCAGGTAGGAGGGTTGTTGGCAAGAGGAGGGGTGTTAACCTCAGGATCCTGGATCCATTCCAAGGCTGGTAATTACATTCTGCCAGCCAAAATTCATCCCATAATTTTAATTGGATAAATCCTTTCTGGCCTAAGCTACTGCTATGCCTGTCAAACTGTTGCCACATTTCACCCCAGAGGTGTCTGTGTTTTAGTTGCAAGAATCAGTCCCTTGGAGGTTGGCTTATCAGTTTAAATCCTCAAAGTGGTTTGGGATCCTATGAAATTAAATACATATTTAGGTATTTTTCTACTGAATCTTTATAGAAATGCGTAAAATAGATATCCATGTTAATGCCTAAAAACCAATATCCATCTAATGTCGGCAGATAATTTTGAGAGCTTTTTAATCAGATCGATGTCCCTGAACTTTCTCTTCCTCACTTTTGATAGCTTTTATTGTCTATAACAGCTTCCAATTTCCAAAAAGTATTGCAGCATCCAAAGTTGACTTCCACTGATGGAGGACAGTGGAACCAAAGCCCCTGTATTTCACCTTTCCAAGCAATTCTATGATGAATCTACTTCCTAAAACGGAAGACGGAGTAGTAACACTACACCTAGTCTTATTATATTCCTCCAGATAAAAGTTTGACAACTAGGGCCTTCGTGCTTCTAACTGTAGCAACTGCCATAACTAAAGCTTCCTCTCCATATCTCCTAATACCCTCTTTGAGAATCTCTCTCCCTTACTGGGCTGCCAGAGCATCAAGTAAGATAACGTTCCTGAAAGCATCAACATCAGGAGTTACTCAGTAAACCTTAGTCCCTTTCTCCATTCTATCCACATCAAACACAAATTGAAAGAAAGCAGAGCTCCAGTGTTCTATATGGAGGCAGGGGGAGCATCTGGCCCTGCCTCAGGACTGTAAGCATGTCTTTTGAGAAAAAACAAGGAGACAGATATCCACAAGTCTGAAGAGAAGTTTAGCAATAAAATTGGAAGTATTATTTTCTCTTCAAGAATGGCAAGGTACTCCTAGTTACCTTGGTTAGTTTAGCTCTACCACATGTAATCCAGACCATTTCATGATTCATAAAGAGCTTTATGTCATATTCACAATGTACGTACAGCAAGCCTCTCATTTTTATTTAACTGCTTGCTTTGGGGGAATTTTTTCATACTTTCGGGGTGAATGTGTTTCTCTGACTACTCATTTCTCCTGCCAGGTCCACGTTCAGGGCATTAGTTCCTTTGCTCATTGTGGTTCCTGTCTAGAAATGAAGCACGGAAGAGAGCACAGCTACAAGGCCCAGTGTCAGTTCTACCAATGACAACCATTTCCGAACTCTCCCATTGGTTCCCTGTGAGACAAAGAGGACACTTTTCTGCACTCTTCATTTCATTTTCGCAAGCAGGCAGAATGTAGTTCTTGGAGTCTTCCCTGGCCCATTAGAGCCGAGGCAGTAAAAGGGAAAGGTTTCGCTCTAGTGTGCCTCCATAGATCTGCTGGGACCCAGAGCCTAGGTCCTAGGCTCGAGCAGGGGCCAGGATTAGGGCGAGTGAGTGAGGCACTCACCTGGGGAGCAAAATTTAAGTGGGTGCCAAAACACTAGGCAATGCAATATCTTAAAAAATCAAAATTAATGCAAAATTAGGAATCCATGGTGAACAAAATGGCAAAATTTTAAGTAAAGACAGGATCCTACCCTGCACTTGCTCGACTCAGTCTCACTCTCCTCACCCTGATCCCTGCCCTGTGGTTGTGGTCTCCTTTGTGCCAGCCTGTTTCTGATTGTAGGGTCGAAAGGAAACTGCACCGCTCGGCCCTGCCTGCATTCTCTTTTCAGACCCCCCAAATGGGCAACAAAACCAGAAATGTCAAGAGTAGAAATATCCAGGCTAGCGGATACATATAATTTATAGTCTGTCAGAAGTTTCCTCGACTTCCATATTTAGGAGATTTGGCCAACTTATGTTGCAAGGAGGCAAACCCTTCTTAAAACAAGCAAAAGAATCGACTCTACTAACCTAATACATTTCATTACTTGTTTACTTGATATATTTCAGAATATGGTAATTAGAAATTTTCCTATCGTGCTGTGAAATTTTGAAATAATGTTTTTAAGAACATTTAATGAATGTTATGGCTGTTTTCTATTTTCACATTATAGCATTTACCTGTGTTCTGGAAAATGTGAGTAGAGAATTTCCCTTAGAAAGAGAGACGCCTAATTCCTAATGCAGTTTTTTTCTTTGAAGATTTTCCTTTCACCATATTCTGGCACTATGTCAGATTTAATTCTACCTTTTTCTGTCCTCATGGAACATAAAAAGATTTTCTTTCTATCATGTAAGTGTGGTCTGATAAATGAAAGATTTTTTAAAAGTGACTTTAGTTGTCAATTTAGGATAAGTTAAGTACAGAAGCGGTCTTAATTACTTGTGTTAAGTTATTTATTCGAATCATGTGATATTATGAAATGTGTGTGTTCTATTAGTCATTTTCTAAAATAGCGAATGGATTTCACTGCTGCCACTTTTAGTTTGGAGTGGGGGAAGCTATGCTATTCATTTATTTTAAATGAAGAAAAGGAGTTTAATGTCCAGAAAGAAGTTACAGCAACTAACAGAAATAGCTCCATTGCCCATACAGCTTTGCCTCAGTTATGGGAAATGAGCTCTAGCTATTTTTGTCTTAATGAAATAGGACAATAAACCCTAAAAATTTCCAGAATTAACCTTTTTTCACTTGAATATTTGGGAAATGTCTTTCTCTTTACACAACATGGATTGGATTCTTTCCTCCATTGGCTGACCTCTTTATCAGGAAAGACCAGTAGACTAGAATGCAAGGATAGTTATTAGCTTAACTTGGAATCACTTGGTATGCATTCTATCCATTCACACTCAAAATATCTCATGTAACTAGCCAAAAGTTTAAAGTCTGTGATCTATCCACCCCTTAATTCATGTCTTGCCATTTTATACCTTCCATGTGGTCATTCAGTGTGCATTCCTTTATTATGAGACCTAGGCACGAAATGGAATGCAGCGTCTCCTAGAGCCTCTCTCTAAAGCGGATTTTGTTTTGTTTTGTTTTGTTTTGTTTTGTTTTGTTTTGTTTTGTTTTGTTTTGTTTTTTAAATAGCTATTAGTTATATTGCAGATGAAAAAGCAATTTCTAAAGTAGATTTGGAATTTTTGCTAAAAATTTGTTTTAACTTTTGGGACTACGTTAAGATTATTTCTAACTATTTCAATTTATAAAATGCATCTTATTATATCCTGGAAATGGTAAGAATGTTTAAAAACATTTTTCCCCAACTAACATCAATTTTTGTTGTGTTATGAAGTTGTATCAATAAATATTTACTTGAAAACTTCAATCAGTGAGTGATAACTTCCAACTTTCCTTAAGAAAAGTGGCATATCTTGTGACAATCCAATAGTGTCCAATCATGCTCTGTGCACCTGTAGGCACTTCTGTCTTGTTGCTGTTATTTAATGGCCAAGGTATATACAAGTGAATATCAACTCTTAACAACACCAAGAGGGCAACCTCCTGTGTACGCAGGAATCAGAGACCCTAAACAGAAGCATTCGTGTGATGTCTACATGTCCTAATTCACTTGTATGTTCAGAGCCGTCCCTTGTTTTGAAAAGGAGCCCTTCTGAAGAGGACCACTTCTGTTCTAGTGTGGATCTTCCAGCTCTGTCTCTGCAGGATATTCAAACTGAAGGTTTAAGTGAGGGTTTTCCTGCTGATTTGTTTGTCTTTTACTATATATCTCAGTGTTTGAAGGGATTTAACTTTTCAATGTATTTTTTAATTATATTTAAATAGAAAATGTGTAATTTCTTAGAAAGAGGTCGGAAAGATTAATATAGATGTATAGATATATAGATATATAGATTTTTTTTTTTTTTTTTGCTGCTATTGTCTTTAATGTTTTCTTTACCTGCCTTGTGCCTCTTGGTTATTATGCAATGCTTTTAGCTTAAAGTTTTGTTTTGGGGGAAATTTTAAAAATAAACATTTATAGAAGCTCAGGTCAAAAGGGACATTAGAGATCATCTGGCACCTCCTTGGAACCTTTACTCGAATAGTGTCTGATCTGGAATGAATAGGCAACAATGCTGGAAGGAGAGCTGGTGACAAAGCAGGGTAGGAATGGGCAGTGGTGGTGTCCTGCTCCTATATTTTGCCCTGATATTGCTTCTTCCATGACCCCTCTGTGAACTCCAAGGTGCCTTTGAAAACCACCAACTAGTTCAACCACTTTTCTGGGGCATGAAATCCTTTTTATAACATTGTACGAGGGTATCTTTCTTTGAAGATTAACCCTCTATCTTGAAATGAATTCGTGATGCTGTCTCGAAATGTAAGCACTGTGGAAAATCCACATTACTCTTTAAAATTATTGGATGGGTTTTAATAATAATTTTTGTGGAGGAAAATAAGTATGAAAGGTTATTTATATCTGAAACAATCCATCAAAGGCTTTAATTAATACTTGAGGAAAAGCAATATAGAAACTAGAAGAAGAAAGATTTTGGGAAAAGAGAAAAAGGATTCAAAAAGATAGAACCAAATTGAGTAGACAATTACAGTCAGACAACAGGCAAGGATGAAAGTGGCTTAGTTACTGTATCACTAACGAGTTCGGAAGACTGTGATGCAGCCCTGCCCTTCCCAAAGCCTCTGTCACTTTTAATATCAGTACTTTCATTTCTCTATTTGGGGCAAAAGGATCACAATTTTTCTCATAGGAGATTTCTGTTTTTTTATTTAGATAGGGTGCCCATTTTTTTCTTTTCTGTACCCCCTATCCAAATTTTTTTTCTTTTATCTCATGTTATGCCATTTGATCTCCGGGCTTAAATTCTGAATGCCAACAGAATTGGTCTGTAACAGTGGTTTCAGCTACCCATATTTTAAAGCTGAATTTAAATTAAAAGTACAAAAATACTAAATAAAAAAATATACAATAAGAATACATTTTGTGCATCACAATCAAATTATATTGAATAGTCACTTGATAGCTACTATTTTTATTCAAGTAAAATCCAAACAATTGTTAATCTTTGGGTTTTCTTCATTTATTAAGGTAAGACATAAAAGACACCTTTGTTTTATTTCTCTTAAACACTAATATTTTGAATTTATAATATTTAAATTATGAATAATGTCAAAACACTTAGATCTAATTAGATTGTCTAAAACTTATTGATAAAAGTACAAATAGTAAAAAAGGTTGAGGAAAAAATATTTCAAAAATTTATCGTTGGTGTAACCTAAAGTACTTATTGATGTAGGAATAAACCATTAGGAAAGCTGTATATTCTTTAGAATAACTCGATCTTCTTAAGTATTTGCAGCCTCAAAACAAACACCAAATATATTAATAGGAATATGTTACATTTTATTCATTATAATGAAATTAAATATTTGTGACAACACAACTTTTATGTATAAAAAATGATATTTTCTTTGTAGGTAGTGATCTTTATTGATAGTTGTAATATAAATCTAAGAATATGCATTATTTAACATATCTAATAGAGTGATTTTAAAATTATATAACATAGTTTTAAAGGTTTTAAACGGAAACCTGAAATGTATCTCATCAAATACTTTAAGGGTGTGAAACTAGGACCTAAAGAGGTTAAGTGATTGCCACATGTCTAATACCACTCTCCTATTTTAAATTGTAAAGGCCTGGAGGATGAAGTCCAAGGCCCTTCCCAATGGGGCCCCATTCTACTTTTATAAGATTTCCTCCTTTCCTTTTTCCGACCTTCCTCTCACTCTAGCCTCATACCACAACAGTATACTGCTTACCAAACACAATTTGAACTACTATATGTCTCTGGCTTTGATTGTGCTTTGCTCAAGGTTTCATTCTATGACCATCCTCCACCTACCCAATAAATAACTTCCACCTCTGTGAAGCCTTCCTGAATTCTGTCCTCTTCTCCAGAATTCATCGTACTCTTTTATTTGTTCTCAGAATATCTTACACTTACCACTGAAACACTGATCACATATTACATTATTTCATAAGTGTCTCTCTCTCTAGTTAGATTGAACAGGAATAGAATAATTCTTGTCTTTGCAATCCCTAGAGCTCAGTCCAGTTTTAAATCATAGTAGACACTTTGTTAAAATCTGTTGAAGGAATGAATTAACTGAGTGATGAGTGGGTAAGAGCATCAGTGAATGGACATGTGAACTAATTAATAAATGAACAGACAACCCAACAAAGGAGTGAACAAATAGGTCAAGTTTCTCAGCCTTGGCACTGTTAATATCTTGGGCAGGATGATTCTTCATTGTGGAGGTTATCCTGTGCATTAGCAGCATTCCTGACCTCTACCCACTAGATGCCAGTAGCAGTTTCTCCCATCCCACCACCAGTTGTGACGATCAAAAATGTCTTCAGACATTGGTTTTTAAAAATATTTCAGCAAAATTGCCCTTGGTTGAGAACTGGAATAGATGCAAGGATGGCTGGTTGCAGCAATTCAGGTGGAGCTTAGAGATTAGAATTCTGGTCTCTGTTTTAGTCCAGTACTTTTTCCATTATGACTTAGCCCTGCTGAGATCCAAGTTCAATTCTTAGTCTTCTCAAGAAATATTCTTAAAACCTGAGATCAATAACAGAGTTAACAGAAGTATAATTTATGAGATAAAGTATTAAAAAGCAACATTAAGAGTAAAGGTATTCCTTTCTTATATCAACTAATTTGGTTTACATTACTTTTTTAAAAAAATTTATTAGGACATTAGTTAACTACATTGCTTTTTTAAAATAGCATTTATCTGTAGTCAATTTTATTAAATAGTTCTTATTTGGCCCAGCCTAAAAATTGCTCCTAGAAGGCATGTGGTTTTTTAAAAAATTTTAAACACCACTTCATAGCACCATCTTGTGGATCTTAGAGGAATTCATTGATTTCAGTTTAAAATATCTAGTTATTTCTCCAGAAAAGAAGGAAAAGGGAAAACAGAAAATAAAAATTAGGATATTCTTATTTAAATGTTTTACCTTACTCAGAATTAGGACTTAGTAAAGTTTGACTTTGATTTTGGTATATGGCCAAGATTTCTATTTGCTTCAACTATAGCCTCCCCTTGAGCCTTTGGAAAATCAAATAGCCACACATGTACATCATCATTATGTCTGCATCATGTACAGTCAGCAAAGCAGGGGCCTAATGCCAACAGAGAAAGTCATTCTAATGTACTGGTTAATATTTGAATAGTCACTTTGAATGTACAGATATAACTTGGAATTAAAATTTCCTTATGAACTGGCAATATTAGGGAAGAGCAAAGTGTTGCAAAATTAGGGAAGATTGTGAAAGCGGATAATCTTATACAGGAAACAAATGAGAATATTTAAGTTGTTAAATTGAGAAATAGGGAAATAAGATGACAACAATCCGAATACTTGTTCCTGTACCATATCAAACTTTAAATTTTTTAATTCTGAGATTTTTTTATTGTAAAAGTGTAATTGCAATTACATTTCAAATTTCTTATATCCAAAACTTTCATTCTATGATGATATCTAGTTTCAGCCTCTGAAAACTGTTTATATAATACTAAGCTGAATGCCAGCTTAAATATGTATTTATATACCTCTACTCAAAATCTAAAATGAGAGTAAAATGGAAAGAAGATGATATAAAACATAATAGATTTGAAGTTTTTTCCTCTTTTTCAAACATGTGAATTTTTGTTTCTGACTTGAAAAAACATATTCAGCACAAACTTCTAGGAGCATCAAATGCTAAGGGCAGTGCAGGAGCCTAAACAGGATTTACAGATATGAAAAAAATCATTTCTACTAACAGATGTAATTAAAATCTAATTTTATAGACAAAATGTTTAGTGGGTTATAATTTGTATTTGTTTTCCCATCTCAATACACAATCACCTTCTTTTCTCCATGAGATAAACAGCATAGCCAGATATCAAAAAGTTTTGCTCCTTGATCATCCCCTTTGTTCACCTCTTCAAATGGCAATACCAAGACTCGCCCACTGGGTTCAGCTCAAGGCAGTTTGGTACAAGTTCCATTCTTCTCTAAGATAAGTACCATAACTTTGGGAAATGGGAGAAGGCAAGATTGTTAGGAGAACTTTTCTGCAGGAACTATCACATAATTGTTTTGACCCCAAAGTAACTATTTTATGTTACAGGACAGGCTATATGACTTAAAATAGAGCTCCAGTAGATAGATCAGAGCAGTGAAATCTAGCAACCAGGATGAAAACAATTGTAATGGCATTTAACCCACCTTACCTCTGTAAGAAGGCAATCAATGCTATAAATAATACAATTTTGGCTTTGAGTGGAAATAGATCTCTATAGATACCTTCCCTGATTCCTCAATATAGCATAGTGGAAAAAACTTTGGACCAGAGATCAAGAAGCCCTATTTTTATTCCAGCCTGTCACCAAGCGTATAACATTGGACAAATGACTCAGGCTCTCTGCACCTCAGTTCCCATATCTGTGATATGAGGGAGCTGAATGAAGTATTCTGTAGTGTCCTTTCCAGCTTAACGGGTTAAGATTCTACAGACTGCATTAGTCCTGGGTGGAGCACAGCCTAACCTTCACATTCTCTTTTCATCTTCCAAGGGACAATTTGACTAGTGTTGCCTCTCGCAGTTTAGGGGTCTAACAAGTGATCTCCTCCTAGTGATCAAAGGTAGAAGTACTATCAGTTACGTTTTTAAACTTAATACCATTTATTTTCCATTTATACCACCTCTGCAGAAAGATTTCTTTTTTATAAATATTTCCCTCAAATTTCAGAGGATAGTTTTTAATTCTACTACTCAAAAATCTAAGTTGCAATTCTCCGAATCTTTTATATTTTACAGACCATAATCATATATCTTTTAAAGAATCTTTTTCTGAAGAGAGCCTGTAGGACATTTACTCCTTGGGGTACTAAGTTTTCCACAATCAAAATAAGCTTGGGTCTCACCGCTAGGTATGTAGTCTTCCTGGATATTCATAACGGCCATTATAATTTTAATGATTATAAAATCTATTTTTATCTTTATCCTCTGATTGTTTTTGTTTCAGTTTAGTTGACTTTGGTTTGGTTAATCTGGCAAGATTTTTGTGGGGAGGGGTTGTCACTTCAGGAAATGGCTTTATCTTTCTAAACTTATCATTTTAGCCTAATCAGACACAGAAGCCATTCTGGGAATATGCAATGTTTCTCTGGATTTTTTCCAGCTCTTTTGCTTTTATTATATTATATTTTTTTATTATATTTCTTCCTAGAAACAAGTAAGAACCTCTGAACTTTCTCTTTAACATGAGGATGGCCACTTAACAAATAAATGAACTACTTTAGTCCAAAATTTAGGTACTCTCAGTAATTCAGGTATCTCCTATTTTCATTACTGCAACTGTCATTTCAGTATTTGATAAATTTAATTCAAAAGTAGACTAAAAACATTTGAGACTATTTTGGTGGGTTCCTCTGTGCTACCTTGATCAAGCATGGTTTTCGTAATGAAAGTCCACGTTCAATATTCACTGGAATCAAAAGTATTTGAGCATGAGAATTTATATGTATATACACAGATATACACATGTATATATACATACATGTACAGACACACACACACACACACACACACACACACAGAAAAGAGTTATCTATTCACAAGAACTGAGAAGATCAGTATAAGAACCTGGAACCTGCAGCAATAAGAGATAACATTTCTACTTAGTGCTAACTTCTTACCCTACACTACTGAAATAACATTTCTACTTAATGCTACACTTACCTCTCACCCACTGAAATAATATACTAACTTCATAAAACCAAAATCATGAAGTGTCTTCTGTTGAACACTAGGCAATAATTGTGGAAAAGGTGATGAATCAGTTAATCTCAAAATTAAGCATGGTTTTAAATTTAACCTATGGTTTTAAGTTTAACCAAACAGTGTTCAGGGCAACCAACATAGTTTGTTTATTGGTATTAAATAAAGTTATATTATCAAATATTCTGCTAGAAATAATCAGTCAAAATATTTTTGTTAAATAAATATCATAAATTTCTAGCTCTTTTTTAATGCCATAATATGGACCCATTTACAGATGACAACTTTGTTTCTATTTAATATTTAAAGATTTTCATATTATGTTTTTTCTCTTAAACTTATACACATTCGTGTTATTTTTATCTTATTTACAAATTAAGCACATTTAAATTACTAATATACTTTTAAATTTTAAATGAGAAATACTTTTTAAAAAAGTAACAGGAATTAGATGTCGAGTACCCAAAATATTGAAAACATAATCCCTTTAAAAATATCCATCTCTCTCCACCCTCTCCTTCTAATTCACACTAGTTAGTTTCCTTTGAACATGTCTTTTGCCAATGTTTCTGCAAACTATTTTTGTTTGAAAATTTCAGGGTGGAATAGTTTTTTAGATGAAGGAAACTGTATTTGCAATTACAGCTTATAAAGAAAACCATAAACTCTATTTAGCATCAATTTGACTCAAGGTCGAAATTAGATTTCCTCTTCCTATAATATTTGAATTATAAACTTCTCTTCTTGTAAGTAGATTTGAGGGGTTAGCTGGAAACTGTAATATAATATATGAATACTAGAGTCAGGGTACAATTTGAAGTGAACACCTCACTTAATTTTGACCTTGTTCTGTTACAGTAATGATTGTCCTGCCTCAGTACTGATGCCATTGTATGTTTTCTTAACTCAGTAATAAGACTGGCTTTAAAAACTTCAGTTTAACACTATCAAAGATTGGAATTATTTATTTTTATGTCAGGCTGTGTAGTAAGTGATGGTAATAGTTGCAAAGAAAGGTATACTGGTCTACTATGCAACATAATTATTATTTATTAGGTGCTATGAGAAAGTGAAAAAAGTATGTGGAAAGATAATTCCTGACCTCTAGGACCCTGTAATACATAGATTTTTAATTTAAGCTTTCATGCGAAACATTCACAAATCAATGTTAGTGAAAATATCCTTAGAGTAGGAAAGCGTGGGGATTGGGCTAGAAAAATCACCTCTCATCAACTCTTATTTGAATGGATCAAATCATTTATGATGGTGCCTAAAGATACACTGAGAAGTCAACTTATTGAACCTTAATTACTTTGTATATATATTAGATTATTTATGAAGTCACAGGTCATTCAGCTAAAAAAGACCTAAAAAGGTTCTTTGAAGAGGCAGGGGAATACATGTGTCCCTTGATAAGGAATTACAGTTTAAGAGAAATGGAAAATCATTAAAGAGCTTGCTATGGTTGAATGTTTGTGCCCACTCCTCCCCGCACCCGCCCCCAATTCATATGCTGAAGACCTAATGCCCAAGGTGATGGTATTAGGATAGTATTAGCCCTCATGGATGAGATTAGTGCCCTTATAAAAGAGACTCTAAGTGCTTTTATAAAAGGATACAAAGAGAAGCCCACAGTCAGTAACCTGGAAGGGGGCCTTCACCAGAATCCAACCATGCTGGCACTTCGATGTTGGACTCCAGCCTCCAGGATTGTAAGTAACTGTCTGTTGTTTATAAACTACCCAGTCTATGGTATGTGTTATGGCTGTTGGTTGGACTAAGATAGGGTTGTTAGGCCAGAATCTAAGATTAATTGTATTTGATAAATAAATCTAGCTCATGATCAAGCAATAAAAATCACATAAAAACACTATGAAATAATAAATTCCAGCACCTGACCAGAGGGCTACCCCTAAGTTTTTTCTGCAGATGGCCGGCAGCAGGTGAGTTATCAAGGTTACTTTGGTTATTTGGTTACTTTTCCAATAATCTTCTTGACTTCCTCAGCCCTCATCCAAGTGAGTATGAAGATGTGCTGAGGACGACTTCGGCTTTGGGTAAAGATACGTCTAGGCTTACATCCTCAGCTTTCCCCCTGAGATTATTAAAAACCTAGCATCAGTGATATAGTAATGATTTCGATCATAAATTATTGCATATAGAGCTAAAAGTAATTTTTTATCATAAAGACTTTTTTTAAAAAAAATTTCTTTATATAAGAAGGGCTTTCTAAGATTAGACTATATCAACATATCAGGCAGTATAAATGTGTATTATGTCAGGCACTAAAGAAGAGGGGTGTTTGTAGACTTTTATGTAAAATTTCAAACACAAACATAGAAAAGAGTATAATAGATTCCATGTACCTAACTTCAACAATTATCAATATGTAGCCAATTTTATTTCTTCTATACCCTATCAATACCCCATCTATTTTTCCTGTTTCCTCCACCCTACCCCTTAAAGTATAATTTAAAAGGAAAGCTAAACTATCATATTTCATTCATAAATTTAAGAGGAGGTTTTTTATGTCAATAGATCAGTGCTCTTTCCATGACTTACATCTGCTTTGGTAAAGTTCAAGTTACCCAAGTGCTCATTTGCCCTCAAGGATCCCTGATCTCAACCATGGTTCTATCCTTTCAAATATCTTCTGTGTGTATACTTCCTACACCACTCACTGATCAATGGGATTACTGTCAGCTTACCCATGATTATTAATGTTAATTTGTCAACTTGATTTGAAAGGTATCCAAAACAATCACTATTTATTTGTTCATTCATTCATTCACTCACTCATTTATTCATTCAACAAATATTTGTTGTTCAAGACATGAGAGGTACAGTGTTGAGCAAATTACACAAAGAACCCACTCTCCAAACTTATTTTCTAGAATTTTGATAAAGAGGTAACCACTACTTACTTGGAAGACTGCCTCTTTGTATGGGCATTGGTGTTCCTGCTTCTACTTTATTTTCTGTCTAGGAAACTCTTTACATCCTCACCAAGAGCCCATGTTCTTATCTAAGGGCTAACAAGTTTTAGGGGTGTCTGCTGGCACCCCACTCCTCCAACTCCACTCCCTGCCCTGCAGATTGCTTCAGGAAGTTCTGGAAAAAATGTAAATGACTATATTTTCATCTCAACATAAAGTATTAATAGGGAAAAAAAACTAAACTGTATCCAAAACTCATAATTTTGAGAATGAAATTTCTAAATAATTACATGACAGCATTTAGAAAATATGTGGGTCTCTACACAAAATTACTGTATAATTTAGTAACTATGCTATATTATTTTAAAATGATTATGCAAAATTAGTTCTTTTATATATCAATCTTTAATTTAAAAAATGGACGTTTAGAACTATAGAAGATATTGTGGAGTTTTGGTTTTTTTTGGTTTTTTTTTTTTTTTTGCAACTTTGAATACTATCTAATTTGAATATCTTTAGAAAACCATCTGTAGTTCTTTGAATTTTTGCTTTTCCAAAATTGACTTTGTCTCTTGTCAGGTACTTGACAGAGAAAACTCAACATTTAAGCATACAATGTATACCTGTCATGAAAAAAAGTAAAACAATAAGCAGTCACATAAAAGTTTTCTCCCTTTTTTAATTTAAATTAAACTGGTTTTAGCTGTTTATTTTTATTTCTTCAATCAAAAAAATTAAATTGTAATATTCTGTAATCTAAGGCATTTTCTGCCATCGCTTCTTTGGAGATTGAAGATAGAAATGGTTTCTAATTTTAAAGATTGAAAAGATTTAATAAATGGACAAATTATATTTTTAAATTCCCATTAATTTATTTTCAAATGAGGAAAACCCACAACTTTGAGAAACTGATTATTATGGGGGGAAAAAAATGCCTTGATTTGTAATTGTATCCAAATATGAAAGCCTACATTTTGCAAGTATAAAGATTACATTCTCTTCAAAAGATTTGCAAATTCTCATAGGCACATAACTTAGAGAATGAGAAGATTGTAATTTGAAAAATTACAGATTTCATTGTTTTTTTGATGTGTGAAACCTATAAACAAATATCAAGAGATTGTATTGCAAGACTGAAAATCCCTTGTTTAGTTTGTAAGGGACAGTGCCCTATGTGGCTTACAACCCTGACTTAAAAGAAAAATGCAGAGTAATGAAAAAGACACTCTAATCACTGCATCTAATTACAAAGAAGAATAACTCAGTAAAAAATGTAAGTATCCTCAGGCAGGCGTGTGGTCTGGTGGTCAGAGCATGGGATTTCAAGTCAGTAGTCTAAATTTCTATTTTAAACACCACTTCTAAATTTTTCCATGGCTTTGGCTATGACATTAACTTTATTTTTAAATATGAATTTGAGATTAGTGCTTGATAATTACAAAGTAGCCTTTTAATCTTCTATTAGAGGTATAAATCTAATACTGTAGAAAAATTAACAGAGGGACAAGTGTTTTTTGACTTCTTGATGGTAAAAAATTCACTTGATGAAAAAGAAGTTCAGGTAAATATAAACAAATCAAATTTTTTATTTTTATTTTTATCATTTGCCAGTAGCATTGCTATACCCATGTGTTATTTCAAAGTCAGTTCAGGGCATTATTTAACAATCAACTCACTGATACAGTGACTAATTCCAACAGCTTTCTTTAAATTGCTCTTTTGCTTTTGAGGAAATAGTAGTCCTCAATGGAGCCAACATTGTTCTTTTTATACTAATTGTTATTGTCACTCTAAGGAACTTGTACTCCACAGTGATGTGCCCGCTTTGTATTTTGTTTATGTGTAGTGCTTTTTAAGTGTTTCTCCAAGTGTAATAAGTACAGACAAATTACCATGTAAGTTTTCTTTAAACTACTGCTAGATTTCTAGGGATGAATATAGGTAAGTAATTCAAATTCTAACATACCTCTATAAATCAATTACCATGGTAATTTTCACTGGGAATAATTAACATTTGAATTCAAGGAATGTGACCTGACTTATAGGACTGTTCTATTTCTTTCTTTCTTGATTTCTTTGTTTCTAAACAGAGTTTCAGTACTCTATGGATTTTTCTGAATATGGTAATATTCCTGTGTGCTTTTTAGTCCTTAGTTTAGCTAATGAGTGTGCTTTATTGTTGGGAGAACCCACACTGTATAATTTGCTAAAATATCCAGGATACAAATTAGAAATAAAGAGCAAAATCAGGAACTTTGTGGGGTATTAATACAACATGCAGGGAGGTTATAGGACATGTGGTCAAATCTCAACCCCAACAAGTATCTTCAGTGCCTCATCTATTGCACACTTTCCAGGGGGAAAAAGTAAACTAATCTTTAAAAACAGCAATTTGTCAAGATAATGCCTCATAAAAGGAAATGGATACCATTATAAAGCAAAGTAAAACAGCCTAAGGACAGATCTTGTTTAATGTTTCCCTGATTAGAAATGTAGAGTAAGAAAAAGTACTTAAAGCACGGCTACTAAATGGTCCAAATCTCTGGTGAGAAATCACTGAGTTAAAGTTTCAAATCCTGACGGAGCAAGTTTGGCCTTCTGGTATTAGATAGGAGGAAAATTTGAATTGAGCTTTCATTAAATTTGTTGTCTAGGGGAGATCTTAAAATGGAATCCTTGTTCAACGGTTTGCATCCCTAGATCTAATAGCTTCAGAGAGTGCCTCTAGCGTCCCAAGTAAATTTACATTAAATAAAAAAGGGGAAAATCCAACTTATTAAGTTGTGAAATTAGTTATATTTATTTTTTAAAAAAACCTTCACTTAAAAAAAATAGATACTAGTAGTAGTATCTATTCTAAATGCAGAAATTTAGTCTTGCATTAAGTTCACTTCTCGATTTCCTGCTTGGGCCTATTCAATGCATCTTGCATTCAAAAATAAGAACCAAAAACAGGGACTTTCTTAAAATGTGATACCTTAGTTATAAAATATTAAATTTTCCCTTTTTAAATCAAACTGATCATGTTCTCTGTAGGTTCCCAAATCCAACCCTATTTTGCCTCCCTACTCCCCAAACACAATGGAAATAGATTAAAAACAACAATACCTCCTACATATGTGATGCTGACCCTCAGAAGGGCAAGGTAAATACATATATATATATATATATTTAAACCGTGAGAATAAATTCTGCTGTAACAGAATTAGGTACAATGGGTCAACTTCTAGCAGAGGGCATGCAAGATTTTTACCTTTATTCTTCAGAAGACATTTTTCTAAGTGCCAATTATAATGATTAACTATAATTCCATGATTAGCTGAGTTGATCCTTGAACTTTCTCCAAGAATTCATATTTCCTACCATTAGCCCCAGTTTTACCCAAATTACAACATAAGTTTTGCATTCCAATCCTAAATCTGCTAGATTACTTTATACAGATTTGGGACACTTGGCTTGGTACCATATAGCTAAAAACCTGGTTGGGAACTTTGGGAAAAAGGAGAGCCTCTCTGTGGTCTCAATGTATTGCTCATCCTATAAAACTCAAACTGTTTTATTTTATTTTATTTTTTCTAATGGGAGGCATCAGCAGGAGATTGGAAGGTGTGAGGGAAGAAATGTCGGGTCACTTAGTTCCCTGGCTCCTTTCCTGTTACAGCTACTTTGGGAAAAGAAAGAGTTCCTCTATTGTCTCAATGTATTTGCTCATCCTGTGAAAATCAATTTTTATTTCTGACATAGAAAAACTCTCTCTGGAATCAGAAATAATTATTTTAACAATAGATTTATGTCATTTTCATTTTGAGTTTATTTTAAATTTGAAGTGTGCTACAAACAATTCTTATGTTGGATTGCCAGCTACAAAACAGACTTAATAATTATAACAGAGAAGCTATAAAAATGGCAACATATGTATTAATTGCATTAAAATACTACATTCTCATTATTGACTTAGGTTTTTGAAATGATACCAAATAAAGCTTTATTGACTCTTGCAGTCATGAATATTTATTATGAGGGAACTTTATATAACAGAGGTAATTACTGTTAGGATTAGTTTCAACTGTGAGAGACAGAAAACCTCAAATTACAGTGTTTGAATAAGAGAGAAATTTGTTTCTCATACTAAATCCAGAAAGTGATTCAGGGCTTCCTTCATCAATACACATTCAGACCTAGGCTGTCCTAACCATCATCAATATTTAATCTCCAATTTGTGATTCAAGGTTGTTGCTCTGCCTCCAACTGCTGCATGTATAGTCCAGGTAGCAGAAAGAAAAAAGGGAGTGTGTCCTACCCACAACACTGTATTCTAATTTTTATGACTAGCATGTAATCATGATTCTATGACATAGTTAGGATATTCATAATTTTTAATTCTTTTGTCATTATGCTTGATTATACACTTTCTATGATAAAATATAATATCAGGAAGAGGTGTATCATGACTCTTATGCCAAAGAAATGTTGAGAAAAAAGAACAAAGCTGGAGGTATCAAGATTCCTAACTCCAAACTATATTACAAAACTATAGTAATCAAAACAGTATGGCATGGGCATGAAAACAAACACATAGATCATTTGAACAGAATAGAGAGCCTAGAAATAAACTCATGTTTATCTAGCTAGTTATTTAATAACAAAAGAGCCAGAATATACACTGGGGAAATAAATGGTCTCTCAAATAAATGATGTTGGGAAAACCAGATAGCCACATGCAAAGAATGAAACTGGACCACTATCTTCCGCCATACACAAAAATCAACTCAAAATGAATTAAAAACTTGAATGTAATACCTGAACCATGAAACTCCTACAGAAAACATAGGCAGTAAGCTCCTTGACTTCAGTCTTGACAATGATTTTTTGGACTTGACACCCAAAGCAAAGGCAACAAAAACAAAATAAACAAGTGGAACTATGTGAAACTAAAAACTTCTACACAGCAAACGAAACCATCAGCAAAATAAAAAGGTAATATACTAAATGGGAAAAAGTATTTGTAAATCACATATCTGATAAAAGGCTAACATCCAAAATATATGAAGAACTCATATAACTCAAAGCAAAAACCCCCAAACAATCCAATTTTTAAATTGGTAGAGGATCTGAATAGACATTTTCCAAGACAAAGACATACAGATAGCCAATGGGTACATGAAAGGGTGCTCAACATCACTAATCATCAGGAAATGCAAATCAAAACCACAATGAAATATCACCCAAAACCTGTTAGAATGGCTATTGTCAAAAAAAAAAAAAAAAAAAACCAAAAAACAAAACAAAACAAAAAACCCATAAAATAACAAGTGTTGGTGAGAATGTGAAGAAATGGGAATGCTTGTGCACTATTGGTGGGAATGTAAATTAGTGTAGCCACTATGGAAACCAGTACAGAGATTCCTAAAAAAACTAAAATAGAACTATCATATGATCCAGCAATTCCCCTTTGGGGTATTTATCCAAAAGAAGCAAAAACACTAACTTGAAAAGATGTCTGTACCCCCACGTTCAGTGCAGTATTATTTACAATAGCCAAGACATGGAAGCAACCTAAGTGTCCAATGATGGATAAATGAAGAAAATGTAGCTAGCCATGCATGTGTGTGTGTGTGTGTGTGTGTGTGTGTGTGTGTGTGTGTGTGTATGGAGTGGTACTATATATGAAATGTGGATACACACACACATGCACATACACACTGGAATATTATTCAGCCATAAGAAAACAAGAAAATCCTGTCACTTGCAGCAACATGGATAGACTGTGAAGGCATTATGCTAAGTGAAGTAAATCAGACAAAGACAAATATTTTATATGAAGAATCTAAAAAAAAAATCAAACTCACAGATCTAGAGAACAGATTGGTAGTTATCAGAGGTGAAGGGTTGAGGGCGGTGAAATGGGTGAAGGTGGTTAGAAGGTATAAACTTCCAGTTATAAAATAGATAAGTCCTGGGGATGTAATATACAGCATGGTGACAACAGTTTAATACTGTGTTGTATATTTGTAAGATGCTGAGAGTAAACCTTAAAAGTTCTCACCACAAGAAAAAAAGTTTCTAACTGTGTATGGCGATGGACATTAACCTTATGTGGCAATCATTTCACATTATATACACATATAGAATCATTATGTTGTACACCTGAAACTAACAATGTTATATGTCAATTTAAAAAAGACACACTTGGATGCATTTAATCAATTTATCTGTATTATAGTTTGCAGTGTACTATGAGATTAAAATAATCCCATATATATGGTAAATTTTAAAACATGTACCATGCCATTGTTCTTAAAATCCAGGGTTATGGAGTCAGATGTGGACTCTTTTAAACCAGCCAAGTGACTGAGCAGTTTCCTAATTCAAGCCTCAGTTTCTCTGTTATAAAAATAGTTATAAGAAAACCTACCTCAATGGGTTTTTATAGAATTAAATCAAATAATAACATGTCTATGTAAAAATAGAACACAATACCAAACACATATTAGGTGCACAAAAAGGGTTAGTTCCTTCACTATCTTAGGAAGCAGAGCTAGAGCAGTAGTTTTTTGTTTTTGTTTTTTAACTTTACTGTCCTGAGAATGACCTTGGGAGTTGATAGAAATAGTGATTCCTAGGCCCCTCTTCTGAATCTGTGAATTCTTGGGTTTGGCGCAGAAAATCACCAAGAATGACTTTTGATGTAGATGGTCCCTAAATCTTCTTCTGAGAAAAAATGGTTCAGGTGAAAAGGATACCAGGTGGTGGTATATGTAGGAAAAGTTCTCTGATTTAGCTTGCCTTTCTAAGAGATTTAACATATAGTTTAAGACAAGTTATCTTCCTTTCTATACCTCCTTTAGCCATCTGTAAAATAGGTAATAACTACTTCTTCCTCATCATAAAATACTAAATGAGAATTTAGAGATCAAATATACTATTGCTTTTGATCTAGGTGAAACTTTTGTAAATAATGACCAAGGAAAGGAGAGTTAAATTTGAAAAAGGAATAAAAGCAAGAGAAAATATGTTTGGTAAAAGGCATAAAATTATGTTTGGAATGAGGTGGGATATGAACAAACAAACTAAAAAGGGATTGGAAACAAGCAAAACAAAGATGCAGCAGAAATATGGGGCAGATACGTTTATTTGGGGAATTCAGGAATGAATAGTTACTCCAAAAAGGGAAGGTGTTAAAAGGAAAAGTAGCAAAATGTACAGGAATAAAAGGATTGAATGAATACACAGGAGAGGAAAAACTTCAAGAAAAGGAAGGCGGAGGGGTCCTAGAATTTGTATCTTGCCTAATTATTCCCTTAAGATCCATGAGAAAAAAAAAATTCTGCTGAAGGAAAAGAACTAAGCAGAATTTCTGAAGAGCACAGAACCCAGAACCTAAAGGAAAATTTGTAGCTGTGAGATTTTTCTTCTAAGTCAGCAAATACCCATGCACGGATTTCATTGAAGGATATTTAATTATAAAGTCACTAGGGATGATTTAAAGCTCTCCCATTGACTCAGATGCAAGGATGAAAGACAGACTTTCAGGAATAGACTAATACAAAGCAAATTTTTAAAAAAATCTTTGGGAGGGGAGAAAAAACATCCGGCTATTAACACTATTAAAATAGGATACAGAGTTTTTAAATGATTTTTTAAAATATGTTATCTATAATAAACTGATAGGAAGGGATCATAGAAATGGTAAAACTCCTGAAAAAATGGAATGTGAAAAGAAAAATTATAAAAATGTAATAAAACATCTATAGCAAGGTAATTCGAGTTACTGGTTTGTGCTTGTCCTCTCTACCTCCCTCTGTTTTTCTCTCACTCCATTTCAAGCAGGCAGTCATGCTTTGGAATCCCTTTGTCAGAGGAGTTGTGTAGCTAGTTTAGTCTAAAAACATGAGATATATAAACTCAAGCTCTTTCTATCTTTTGTAAAAGCCAAAATTCATCAAAGATATTATGGCAGGAACCCCACTGGGGAGGGGAGAAAAGGCAGCCAGAAAAGAAATATCAGCTGTGCCAACTGACTTTCCAAATGTTTTAAAGGGCATTCATGGGTGAAAAGGATTGTAGTACTTAACAATCATTGTGATTTTAATAGCATCCAGTTTTTTCAAGTTGTAAATGTAAAACTAGTTTTTCTTAAGATTGAAACATAACATCTAATAAATACAGTTTATTTTATTGTGGATTTAAAAAATCATAAAATATTTCAAGCTTACAAAAATGTATGTATATGTATGTGTATATATACACACATATATACAACATGATACATATGAAATAATATTTATGGTTCACAGAATAACAAAATAAACATCCATGTGGCCACCACCCTGCTTAAGAAAACAAACATTACCTAAGAAGCCCTTTGAGCCTCTTCCTGATGACGTCCTCTTCCCTTACCATCTCTTCTAGAGATAACTGCCTAATTTATTTTTGTGCTCATAATTTCCTTGCTTTCCATAATAGTTTTATCTACAAATGAATGTATATTCTTAAATCATATAGTTTAGTGTTGTATGTCTTTGAACCTGTCTTTTCAGATTTTGTCTGTAATTTGCTTTTTTACTCAACAGTATATTTCTGAGGTTCATCTAAGTGATTACTTCTGCTTATAGCTCGCTCATTTTTCACTGCTGTATAATAGTCTATAATTTGAATAAAAAACTATATTCATCCTTCTGTTAATGGACATTTGGGTTGTTTTTGGTTCTTTTGTTTTGTTTTGCCATTATGAACAAGGCTGCTATGACCATTCTTGAACATATCTCATACTATATACATATAAGACTCTTCCTAGGATAAAATCACAGGGATATAAAATCACCTAGGAGTAGAATCGCTGGGTTGTAAGGTACACTAAATTGTGTCCCAAAGGGTCCCATCACTTTATATTCTCTCAAACCAAGTGGTCTTCATCCTCCTCAACACTTGGTATAGTCAGACTTTTTCATCATTACCAATGTGCTGAGGGATAAAATTCCTTTATAAATCATTTTTGTTTATTCGATGATTAATGTTCGATTAATTTATAAATTCAACAGATTAAAATTCCTTAAAAAGTTAACCCTCCATTACAAAAAAATTAGGCCTTTTTAACTATTTGATGTTTTAAACTATTTAAGATATCTAATTACCTAAGCCACTTTACATGAGTGACAAGGCAGACTAACAACTCACAAGCAAAATCTAAGATTCAAAACTATTATAACTCTAATGAATCAAACTCATACATGTGTTAAGTCAAGGCTCTCTTAAACATTCAATACTATTTACATATTAACTATTTACAGTTTTATTCAATACTATTTACATATTAACTATTTACAGTTTTAAATATATATATTTTTATACACATCCTTAAGTATAACATCAAATAATCTTAATTTTTCTGACTTAAATCACAAGCTAATATATCAAATTCTCTTTATCTTTTCAATTATTTAAAATAACAAAACAAAAGCAATAATTACAAAGTTTATTCCTAACTCATGATAACTATTAACTGATTTACTTCATCAGTATAATTGACTTACCTAACTATAGGGTATATACTTATAATCACAGGTCAGCTAGTTGAGAGATTGCAAACTGCTTTATGGATTATTGGTTAGAGATTTGAGACAACAGTCAAGATTAAATGTTACTTCTAGGATCATTCTGTCAAAGTTATGTTACTTCACCGAGTCCTTAGTAGGATTTCTGCTTGCTCTATTGATGTTCGGGTTATTTATTGTTGCACAAAACTTCCCCCAAAACTCAGTGGCTTAAAACAACTATAATTTATTATATTGATGATTTTTATAAGCCACAAATTCAAGCAAGGATTGACTGGGAGTTACTTCTGCTCCGTATGACTACCTAGGCAGCCATTTGGTGATATTTAGCTGATGGCTGAGCTAGGCTAGAGAGTCAAAGATAGTGTAACTCACTCATCTGTATCTTAATGTAGACATCTAGAAGGCTGGGCTTAGATGGGCCCCTCTCCCTGTAGTCTCTCCTACAGAGTCATCAAACTTGTTACATGGTTGCTCAAGGCTCCAAGATTGTTTCAAGAGGCTCAGACAGAACCCCCTAGGCCTTTTTTATGACAGCCTCAGAAGTTCCAGAGTGTCACTTCTACCATATTGCATTGATCAAGCAAGTTACTAAGTGCAGCCTAGATTCAAAGGAGGAATTAGACTTCACCTCTCAATGAGATGACTGTCAAAAAATTTGCATCCATCTTTAATCTACCACAGTTGAGTTCTGCTTGCTATGTCAACTGACAGTCCTATCTATATTCACACTGATCTTCTAGAATTTAGTTTACCAGAAAAATCATACGCTGCTAGGCGTCTCTCAAGTTTCGTATTTTTCAAATTTACACTATAAACATTTTCAAAATTTAATCGCCTGACTTGAGAAAATAAGATTCTGAACTTCCCACCCAGGTTGCAGCTAATCTCTTAGTAAATGATGGGTTAATTTAATTTTATTCTCCACCACTACTCCTAATCTGGCCTGTAACACTTTATTTAAATTTTGCTTTTTATCTGCCTCTCCCGTCACAATTTTATAATCATTATATTACATCCTTTACTGGAAAAGGTCGGAGGTTGCCAGATTCCAGAGTGTCAGCATCAGGTATATGATAAGACAGCAGAGGGCAAGTAAGTAGGCTGAATTGAAGGCACAGAAGCTACTAACTAGCAAAAGATTCTTATCCCCCAAGCAGGCAGAAGAGTTGCTGGATCTAAAGAATTGGCCATGGACTGGGGGCAGTGGTTATTTTAGTAAAAAGCAGAATGAGCCAATAACCTAAATTCAGGTATCTGAAGGGTCCTCTGCAGTACTGGCCTTTGTACAGTTCAGAGAGGAGGAGGTCTGTGAGCCCCAATAACTATCGAGAATGAATTAGTCTCCAGCTTTATTAATATAAGGCTAAAAGTTAAATTTAAATTGATTTTCAAAAAACAGTGTGGTATGTTTTGTAGACCTGAGTTAATGGACAAAGATTCACGCTGGACCTGGCTAGAACTTTAATACTGTTTGCCAATCCTCTTACTATCCTTTGGTGAAAACTCTTGTTACCCTGACAACCATCCCGAGTAGCTATTAACATTCTTCTATCACTACTCTCAAGACTCCTATTCTCACATTCTCAACCAATGGACCTGTTTCCTTCTTCTCAGAAAACTTTCAATTTCCTGTCCATCTGTCTCCCAGACTTAGCTATGTCCATATGCATTCTTCATGGCAGAGGAAGAAGTGTTCATATGTTAGCAGAGTTAACTATTCCTCTTCAAGGCTAATTACCCTCCTGCCTCTTGCCTTCTATAGAAACTAGACTCTCATCTGAACCATCAATTTCTCTTTTTCTAGTCCATACTTTAGCTCCATCTATAAACTGGTGAAATCTTTTCCAGTCTTAAAAAAAATTATCTTTGGTCCTAAGCTCCCCTCTAGAACCTGCTTCACCTCTCTCTTTTTCATAGCCAAATTTCCAAAAATACTTACTCTAAACTATTTCACATCTCTAATTTACTCTTTGACCCCCTGTAATACAGCTTTGACCCTCATTACTGACACTAAAATTTCTCTTGCAAAGGTAAGAAAGGCCCAGGCCCCAACTTTGATTCCTTCTGACAGTTTTCAGCACTGGTCTTATTTGATTGCTCTGCAGTTTTCTGTACTATAAACTAAACCCTCCTTAAAGATCTCCCCTTCTTCATCTCAAGGTACTCCTGTCTCTCTGACCACTCATTCTCAAGTTCCAGCATTAAATACTCTTTCTGTAAATAATTATTCTTCAGAGTTCTGTAAATAAGAATTAAATACTCTTTCTGTAAACAAGAATTCTTCAGAGTTCTGACCTTGGAGTCCTACTTATTCAACAGTGTTTCCCTAGGCCATCTTATATGCTTCCATATGTTTAAATCTTGATTTGTACAGGCCTTCTCTTTTGAATTCCAGCTCAATACATTCAAGTTAAACTCCACAAGAGGCTGAAATAAGAATAATGGGAGGACAACCTACCTTAAATAGCAAAGTCAGGGAAGACTTCTTTGGAGAGATAAATTGAGACCTAAAAAAATTAAGAGCTAGCTAAAAAAAAACGAGCAGAAGAAAGAGTTACTCAGGCAGAGAAAGGCAAAAGCCCTGAAGAAGCAAAGCATTGGGTTATTCTAGGAAATCAAAGATTAGTGTGGCTGAAACACCATGGGCAAAAGGGAAAAGAAAAATGAGTTTCCTCACATAGAACCCCAAAATTAGCCTGTTCACCCATCACATTGCAGCACTGGGCCAGAGTAGGCCTTGTGCCATCTCCGCACAAGGCAGAGCCTGCTTGTAGAGGGGTACAGGACAATATGCTCTTTGTAGGCAGGCTTATTACCAAGGAGAAAAAGAAAGGAATTGAGCTGAGCATGCTCTGTATACTCTTCCCAAATTTTCCAGACAAGTTTCTCTACCTCTCTAGGCAGGATGAATAAAGAGGCAAAGACAGGTATTATCAAAGGCATCATCATAATAATCGCTCATAGAATTTAAGCCAAACAAAATGTTGGTAGAACAAAAAAGGAGTTGATCAATAAACAAAGTGGGTGGGGTGTCAAGTTACTGGGAGTCTCAGTTAAATCAACAAAGCCTGGCTGTGGGAGTCCTACAGAAAAAGAACTGAAAAGATAGAAGGATAATGGTCAAAAAGCCAGATATTTGCAGCCAAGATTTCAGAGGTAGTGCAAACTTTGGTTCTGATAAATTCAGGAAATGGCTACGGGCATGTGGCTACAATGAAATGGATGAAAAGGTGTTGGAGGAGAGAGGATTAAGGACTGAGAAAGCAGATGTAGAATAAATTATCCACATGAATGATAAAGTTCTAAGGATGTCATAGAAGAAAGAGATGAAGAGAAAGACCAAGATGTGAACCAAAAGCTAAAGTTTCCAATGGATGAGAAGGGGAAGGAGGCCACTTTCCTTCTTAGGCTCAAACTTGTGGCAGTATCTTTATTCCTCCTGTCACATATATAAAGTCCAAAAAGATAAAGACAGTTCTTAATTTTTGAATGATAGACACTTTAAGAACCTGATGACAAGTATATAGCCCTTACTTCAGAAAAATGCACACTGTCGTTTTTTACTTAGTTTTAGAGGTTCACAGACCCCTTGAAGCTCTAACATGGACTGCTTTAAAACTCTTGATATAAATATTTAGAATTTATTAGAGATGATTTAAATTTTTCCTTTTTGCTTATCTTTATTTTCTAATGCTTCCAAAATAAAAATAGATTATTTTAAAATATATCAATGTTTTCTAAAATACCACCGCATTCTATATGGTTTACTTTAAAAATCTTGCAAAATAAATTCATTCTGTAGTGAACTTGTTGGAGACTGACAGACTTTGATTAGAAATGACTGTCATACAAGGCACTCAGTTTTCCCATCTATAAAATGGAGTAATTAATATTAATTAGTCATTACGTTTTATAAATTAATGCTTGGAAAATTCTAATAATTATAATTTACATATGCTCCCTCTGGGTACTCTCCGTTATTTAGGTTGTAGTTTTGTTCTCTAGTCTTGAAGCAGATATAATTCCACAGCTGTTGCTTCAGCTATTCTGTGTTCTGTGAAGGAACACCTGCTTAGAATGTACCTAAGGAGTTATTTCTTTGTTTTTTTTTTTTTGTTTTTTTGTTTTTTTTTTTTTTTTTTTTTGATAATTAAAGCTCTGCTATGGCGATGGCAGACATCTGGATTCACTTTTAAAGACTTCGCTGTTTTTCTGGCTCCTCGGAGATTCATGAACTATAATGTATTAGATGAAAATGTGGTGATGTGCTTCATTTTGCAACAGCAATTTTACTCTTGCTTTGTTATTTCCCCATTGCAATGAGTGAGAGCTGCCACTTTGTTACTGCTGCTAAGAGACTAAGGGAACTGAGTTGAGCTCCAGAAATTTAATATGCTATATAATGCCTGATTTATTTTGATTCTGGCTTTGACTTGAACCGATAAACTCACTTGGGGCTGCTCTGCAGAATCAATATTCAGGGAATAATTTTTTTTTATAAACTGGTTATGAAATAACTTCTTTGGAGGAACAGGAAAGTCTAAGTTCACTTAGCTGCTCCCAATACTAATAGAAAAAGAGAAACTTGGCAAAAATATTCTATTATATATAATTTCCTCAAAAGCTATATTCCTCAATCTCCACTCAATTATACCTCAATAAACTATTTTAGGATTTGCTTTCTAGAATTATGATTACATTATCACTGCCTCTTCTTTGACATTCTTCTTGGTCTGTTACTCATAGGTAACAATACCAATGAAGAAATATATATCAGTCAGGACTAAAAGTTGAAAGTATCATAACCTGATTCTGGCTGAGTGAACAGAAAAGCTTGAAAGGAGATGAGAGAACTCAGAATTGGTGGGAGACTGGAGGAACAGGCATGGAGCTAAGCTTCCAAGAACAAAGCTTATAGCTCCCTTGTAGCACTGACCTGATGAAGAAGCCATGCCGTTACTTACTAGTGCCCAACAAACACTGAAAGCAACTGCCGTCACTCCTGCTGCCCACCAAGGCCACTTCTACACTAGAGATTTAACCTTTTAAGCATTGCCACCCCCAATTGTCAGATGCCTTAATCAGCAGATTGGTTTCTAAGCAGAATCTTTCTTTCCTCAAGCTACTAACTTCCAGATCGAAGTCTTATGCAGGTGCACTAAATGTTGCAGCCTAGGTCACATGACTGTGTGCTAGCTGTGAGAGTCTAGAGATTTTGTTTTCAGTTTACCTTAGGAAAGCAGCACTTACATTAATATTGGAAATTCTCTAAACATAGCAAATATGTTCATAGCATCCTGGGCAGCCAGGAAATATGAAAATGTTTACTACAGGAGAGAATTAATATTTGCTGAGAATATACGTGAAGTGCCAGTTCTTTAAAGATATTACATTATTTAATCTGCAACAAAATAGATATTTTAACACTACTTTAATGATGAGGAAACTGAGGCACAAAGAAGTCGTTGCTAACCCTGATCATAGATTCATGTCTAGGCTTTTTTTCCTTCAGAATTTTTCCTTTTCTCATAAGGTAAACCTAATTTCCATTTCCCGAGTTCTAGTTCAGCTATGAACAGCGGTATACCAAGTAGTGGGTTGAAGGGAGAGTGGAAGCACCAGCACTAGGAGCAGGCAACAAAGGGTGCATTAGCTGCAAGAAAATGTAAAGACAATAATAAAACAGACTAAAAATAGGTCTACTTTATTATTATTATTATTATCATCATTATCATGTGACGGCAATTCTAAAGTATGTCAGCAATAACATATTCCCCTTGCTGAGGTATTCCTACTCCTTGATACACAAGTATATGAAAGAAGCCCTCAATTTAATTTTCAAGTTTTTTTAAAGAGAAGTTTGTTTAAAACTCATAATCAAAATGTCATAAACACTTTTACGTTCCTAGAATAAGCCATATAACGGGGCCATTTAACACATGATGTATCTAAGTCCCTATCTTTTAACGTTATTTCTAAGAAAAGATGAGCTCTAATTTTTATTTCAGAAGTACATCTCTCCCAAGCTGGCAGTGTGAACAGAGGATTTTTTACCTTCCAGTAGCAGCGGAGACTTTGGTAGTAAGGCAGAACCTTCTTGGAGAGTTCCTTTGATGGTAGAGGCTCTCTCGGCAAGGTAACTATTAGTGATGAGGAGGAATGTGAGATGGATCCTTATAATTTATACAGTGGAATAGGAAAAAGTATCTCTTTAAATTGACATGAGACAGTTAGTGTTTAGATGAATCCCCAGATACAGCGATGATGAGATCTTAAAGAATTACTTTACCCCAGCATGAAGTCTTATAAATTCTAGCTCCTAAATATATGTCAGATATGTCTTCTTTCCTCCTTGGCCTATTCAGATCCCAATACTATTTAACCTAGACTATTAGCTGTTAGCTGGTCTTCCTTTCTGTCATTAGTCTCAGCTAATTCCAATCTATTATTCATATAACTATCAGAAAGATCTATGAAATCATGAGTGAGATTATGAAGTTTCCTTGCTTAAAACCTTACATTGACTTTCATGGCCACAGGATAATAATGCAAACTCCTTTGCAAGACTCAGAAATTTCTTTTCTGATATGGTCCCTCCTTACCTTTTCATCCTTTGCCATAGTATAGCTAATCTGAACTACTAGCCCTCCAATTGTGTGATGCTCTTTGAAGTCTTTCTGGTATTGCATATGTTGTCAATTCAGCAGGTGTCACTCCTATTCGTGGTCCTCTAATAAGTCTTCTCTCTTTCCCGAACTCAAACTGCATTAAGTACTCCATACTCTGTGCTCTGTTCTAAAATACTGAAGATTTACTTTCATATTAGAACTTAAATTACAGAAAAGTAATTGCATTCTGGTCTGGCTTCTCCGGCCAGATTATAAACTCTGTAAAGGCAGTGGCTTTGTCTTTTATCTTTGCCACTCAGCATTTAGTGCTGTTTTTAATACAGGTATTATGTACCTGATAAAAATTTTTAAAATAAATGCCAGGTTCTACACAGTATACAAGATATAAAGAAGGTGACAGTCTAGTAGTAAAGATAAGTCAAATTCATATAACTGAAACAATGCATAAACTGTGCCACAATTGAGGTGTAAGTGAAATACTTTGGTTATTTTAAATGGAGAGCTCTTAGTTCTAGTTTTAGAGTGAGGTGGGGGCACAAAAATGAGAGGGATCGAGGGAGAAGATGGCATTTGAGATAGATTCTAACCAAAAAAATCGATAGTTGAAGATGCGGCAAGTATAAAGGATAGGTTAGGTCACATACTGATACAGTAAAATAGTGAGGGTGATACAAGATTATAGAGTAGCCCCACTGAGCATGTAAGATAATATTGAAAAAAAGCTGGAGAAGTAAGTTAGGCCTTACATGATGGCTAAGGAGTCTGTGTTTAATTTAGAAAGCAACTACAGTGTACTTAAAGGCAATAATTAGCAGAAGACAAACTATTAGAGCAACTGTAATAGTGGAATAAGGAATAACAAGGTCATATTTGACACGTAGTATAGCATAGATAGGCAGGCAGACCTGGGCTATTTATTAGTGGTATGATTTGACATGGTATTTAAACTCACAAACTCAAGTTTCCTCATTTATTTCAAAAGACTGTTGTGATTGAATTTATGTAAAGAGATTAGCACAGTGTTTGGCATGCAGCAAATGGTTGAATTAATCAGTGATATTTCAGCTGCAACTGATAAAAATTCACAAATCAGCATAAGCAAATAAAGTAAATTATTAAGAGGCTACTGACAAGATCAATGGAACAGAATAGAGAGCCTCAAAATAGAGCCATACTAATATAGTCAAATGATCTTAGTTTTCTCAACAAATGGTGCTGGAATAACTGTACATCCATATGCAGAAAAATAAATCTAGACAAAGATCTTATACCCTATATAAAAATTAACTCAAAATGTATATAGACACAAATGTAAAATGCAAAACTATAAAACTCCTAGAAGATAACATACAAGAAAAATCTAGGTGACTTTGGGTTTGGTGATAACTTTATTTTTTTTTCAGCAGAAAAAAAAAAAGCTTTATTAGAAGCGATAGTACACTTCTAGACTTGGAAGTGGGCCTGAGCAAGAGAAGAGTGGCTCAACGGCCTGGTGATGACTTTTTAAATACAACACCCAAAGCATAATCCATGAAAGAAAAAAAAAATGATGAGTTGGACTTCATTAAAATTAAAAGCTTCTGCTTTGTGAAAGACACGTTTAAGAGAATGAAAAGACATTCGCAGGCTGGGAGAAAATTTTGGAAAACATATATCTGGTAAATGATTGGACTTCATTAAAATTAAAAGCTTCTGCTTTGTGAAAGACACTTTTAAGAGAATGAAAAGACATTCGCAGGCTGGGAGAAAATTTTGGAAAACATATATCTGGTAAATGACTGGTATCTATAATCTATAAAAGACTCTTAAAACTCAGCAACAAGAAAACAAACCCAATTAAAAATGAGCAAAAGATCTGAGAAGAGGCCTCACCCAAAAAAGATTTACAGATGAAAATAAGCATATGAAAAGACGCTCAACATCATATGTCACCAAAGAATTATGAAATAAAGCAACAATTACATACCACTACACATCTATCAGAATGGCTGAAATCTAAAATGCTGACAATACCAAATGCTGGTGAGGATATGAAGCAACCGGGACTCTCATTTATTGCTGGTGGGAATGCAAAATGGTACAGCCACTTTGGAAAACAGTTTGGTGGTTTCTTACAAAACTAACCTTACTCTTATCACACAATCCAGCAATTATACTCTTTGGCATTTACCCAAATGACTTGAAAACTCATGTCCACACAGAAACCTGTACATGAGTATTTAAGTTAGCTTTATTCGTAACTGCCAAAAGTTGGAAGGAACCAAAATGTCCTTCAATAGGTAAATGGATAAAAAAAAACTGTGGTACATCAATACAAGGGAATATACTTCAGCAATAAAAAGAAATGAGCTATTGTGCTATGAAAAAATAAAAAAACATGAAGGGAAGTTAAATGCATATTGCTAAGTGAAAGAAGTCAATCTGAAAAGCCAACATACTATATCATTTCGGCTATATGACATTCCAAAACAAGCAAAATTATGGAGGCAGTAAAAAGATCAGAGGTTGCCAGGGGTTCAGAGGGAGGGAAGGAAGGAGGGAAGTACACAGGATCTCTATTATTTCTACAACTGCACATGAATCTACAATTAGTGGAAAAAAAGTTCAATTTTTAAAAATTTCATTAGGCTTATTTTTTCATCCTCGGACTGCAGATAACAGTTTTACCAGCTGTTTTGCTATCATATAAGTCACCGCATTTCAAGTCTTCAATAGAACTTTCTAGTTGACTTCGTATCCCAGATTCCCCACACAGCCACCAGCGTCAGATATAAATCTAGGCCTTCTGGGGATGCAGGGAGAAGAGATGTCATTATTCGTGACATGTGAAGAAAACCTGCCTCCCTACCAGAGGATGAAAACAAAGAAAACAAGAGAGAAATCAAATTCCCTGTTTTAGCTTTATTCGAAGCCCTGGGCTGCCTTTGTTTCTGGGAATTACCTCAATAACCATTTTTTTAGAGCACATTAAAAAAAATTTTTTTCATTAAGGCATATGAATTGTATATATATATATATTGCTTAGTGAATTTTTAAATTACTAACTATATTTTTAGAATAGTTTTAGGTTTATAGAAAAATTGAGTGGAAAGTACAGAGAGTTCCCATATCCCCCCCTATTCCTCCACCCTAGTTTCCCTATTATTAATACCTTCCATTAGTTTGGTACATTTGCTACAATTGATGAGTCAACATTGTTACATTAAGTAAAGCCCATAGTTTATATTAGGGTTCACTTTTGTGTTTTACATTTCATGGATTTTGTTCAATGCATAATGCCATGTATTCACCAATACAGTATCATACTGAATAGTTTCATTACCCTAAATATCTCCAGTGATGTCATTTAAATTGCTTTTCCCTTATAGGTAAGGTGTTAATTTTCTCTGGATGCTTTCAAGATTTTTCCTTTGTCTTTAGTTTCTACACATTTAACTTTGATGTTATATCTATTAGCATAGATTTTTTTTTTTGATTTATCTTATTGGGAGTTCATTCAAATTCTTGAATCTGTAAGATTATGTGGAGATCTCTCTATTAGAAAGGAGGGGTAAACTCAAACAACTGGTTACAGTGACATTAAATGTAAGGCCTCTTGTGGGGAAGGAAATCCAAGCTCTAACTGAGAATAAAGGAGGAAAGTTCTGGGCTGTCTGTGCCTATGGCTGTTGGAAAAGTAGTCATTTATAAAACTGGTCTTCCTAGAAACAGGAAAGATGAAAAGAGAAAAGCAGGTATTACAGTAATATTGATGGGACCTAGAAGAAGGAATTACAATATCTACGACTTACTATAAATCAACTGCTAGACTGAGAGTTGTTACTTTCTCTGGAAGTGGTTCTTGTAAGGTTGTATAAATCCTTGACCATGGGGTGAGGGGGATGGGAACTTGTGCTTACTTCACTGTTTCTTTACTCTGCCCCTTAAATCTTTAATTGTATTTCTCAAAGACATCAATTATATTAGAGATACTGAGACAACTTTTAGTATTTATCTTTACTACAATTAATTTTCTTTTTAAAATACAAACATTTCCCCATTCCCTTCGATAGCGATAGATTCAATTAAAAGGTCAATCTTAAAACAAGACACGAAAATCAAAACCTATGTTTGGAGAACATACACATGTGTGGGCTTTCGGATCATATTTCAGTAATCCTCTACCTAACAAGAGAAAGTAAAAAAATGTATGTGGTTTGCAAAATAGAATGAAAGCTGGTTGCTTCAATATCGTTATATATCCATTATCATATAATTAGTCTCTGCTTCTTTTTAACCAGTTATTTTTAGAAAGCAGATCTACTTAAATACAAATAATTTTTGATTGGTTACACCACCATGATGTCAGATGGAACCCAATAACTTAGAACAGAGTAGGACAGCATATTACACCTCTCTGAAGTCACTAAGTATATATAAATATATAGGAAAAATTATATTTTATCATTTGTTCATTGTGTTCTTACTTCAAGGCTATTGTTAATATTTGATATGTGGAGCAAAGAAAACAGTACGTGTGCTTTAACATATATAGACTCAGATCAGTTAATATATGAAGTTCTTAGTTTTATTCTTGGCCTATAGTAAGGCCTCCATAAATGTCGGCCATAATTTTTATAATTCTTACTAATATTCTCTCTCACAATGTTCTTTAAAGTGCCTCACCTCACAATTTTAGAATACTGGATCCTCTCGACTTCATTTTCTGTCTTTAGCATACACTTAGCCAAATTTTATTCTTACACAACTGGCCATAGATGGTTGTTGGACCTCTACAATTTTTCCCATTGTTCAAACTTGTTTTCGAAACCCTAAAATAGAAAATTCCATTGGCTGCAAACACCCAACAGCAAGTATATGTCTTGCCCCCATTTTTCCTGTCTCAGTCTATGTGTCCTGCTCCCTGCTACCAACTAGAGATGCATAAGACTTCATATCTAATCATAAATTCTTATGGACCTAGAAATCTTCGTATTTCTTTACAAAGAAAATGCGAGGGCATGAGAAAAGGGAGATTCCCTTTATCCAGGGCATGTAGAAGACTTCCCACACGGTTTCAAACAGGGCAAAATTTGTCCACTTATATATTTGGGGCTGTGTCCCTTTTAAGGCTCAAAGGACTAGAAAACCCTCCCCTGAAAGGTGAGCCTAACGAAACGGGCGCATGGGGTAGTCAAAACTCTATACCGCATTACTGGACAGCGACCGTCGGGCCGCTCCAGCTCCAGCGCATGCGCCACAACTGCCAGCCTTCTTGCTGGGTGTCTTTAGCTCATTCTGTGTTTTTTTGCTCTCTTTCGGCTCGTTCCCAAACTTCCGTTCGAATTTCCCGGCTATGGCAGAATCCACCAATCACAAACGTCCTTCATCGGGCCACGCCCTTCCATTGCCCAGTCCGGGAACCCGAGATTGATTTCGCGCACACCCCTCCTTCCCTACGCACGCTGCGCGCAGACGTCGGTCTCTGACGCCGTCGTCACCCCTGCGCGGACTCCCCCTAGGGCCGCTCCCTCCGACCGTTGGGTGTCCTGTAGAAGTCCCTCCTTTAGGACTTCCCCTCTCCGCCAACCGTTCTTGCGGCTGCAACCCATGTGGGAGTTCGGGCTCCTGCGGTCGCCACGGCTGCTGCTCCTGTTGCCGCAGCTCGGACTCGGAATCGCCGCCTCACGCTTTCAGGCCGGAACCATGAACTTGGGCGGCGGCAGCAGCAGTGCGCGATGCACCCCTTCCGACGAGGACCGCCAGTGCCTGCATCTGTCCACGGTGCCAGGAGCCGACCCGCAGCGCAGCAACGAGTTGCTCCTGCTGGTGGCAGCAGCGGAGGGACCGGAACGGCGGGGTCTCTCTGGGGACCGGGCGAAGGAGGGGCCTCAGCCGCAGCCCCAGCATCACGTTCTCTATTTCCCCGGGGATGTACAGGTAACCTGGGGCCTGCCTGGGCACCTGTGCGTATGCGAACTCCCTAGAGTCTCTCCTCAGAGCTGGTGCCGGGTTTCTTGCCTCGCCAGAACACAACCACACATGCAGTCACGGAGGTGGCTTTTCGGTTACTCCCCGAAATCCAAACCGCCGCTTCCACACCCCTGACCCCGTCCTCTTGAAGCCCCGGAGGGACGGTATCCTTGCAGAGTTAAGCCCTCCGAAGAGCTAGCTGTCAGTTTAGGTTCCCAAGAGAGTAGAATTTGAAACACAGAAGGAATGAGACACATAATGGCTACTCATTCTATAACTTGGTTTCTCTTAGGGGTGTATGTGAGGTGGGGTAGGGCAGGAGACATGGCTTTTAAAATAATTTGGCACATTGTGTTACACTGGCAGTAATTATAAAGCAGGCAAACAAACAACAACAACAAAAACATTACAAAGGTATGCCACTCAGTAACCCCAAGAAAGGGAGCGTGGGCGGAAGAAATGGACAGTAATTGCTAAGCATGTCAGTGTTTTGATGTTCACCTAAATTGTGTACTTTTGTTTTTTGTGTGATTTTCTCTTTATTATCAGTTTTATAGCTGCAGGCATATAACTGTAGCTATGTTGTCTTGGAAAGCTGGGCCTCAGTCAAGATCTTAATCTAGAACTGTGTTGTCTAATAGGGTAGCCATTAGCTCTCTATGGCAATTTAAATTAAATAGAATTAAAAATCTGGTTCTTCTTACTAGCTGCATTTCCGGTGCTCAGTAGCAGCTAAGGTTTGTGTGTGCTGTAATGGACAGCACAAATACAGAAGAAGGTTCCAGAGAACGTTTCCATCACTCAGAGTTCTATCGGATAGAACTCTGTAGCCAGGTAAAGCTACAATATGGCTAGATGTGCTTCTTATACTATGGAACAGTATTAATGTATTGTTTTCGAAATTGATGCTTTAAAATGATATACTTAAAAACTTTTTGCCCCAAGTCAAATGATGATTAAAATATCTGTAGTTTTTTTCTCATCTTCAAAATAATTGATTTAGTTAACTGCTAATAAATACTATGAAAAAACTAGCATTCAGATTTAAGAGAAGAAACTTAATTTACTCAATCAATACCCTTTTCTTTAGTTTGGGAAAACAGCATGACATTGTTGATAGTGACTTCCAGATTGTGAACCAGCTACTATTGTGTGCATTTATAATAATGATGATGATGATAGTATGATAACTAACCTTCATTTAGCACTTACTAAGTGCTTTTAAAGTGTGCCAGCCAGAGTATAAGTACAGATCTTTAGATGAGGTCTAAAAAATGTTAAGTACAGTTAGGGTAATACCTCCTTCCATTTTGACATCATCCATTTCTTTATGTAGCCTGAGATTCCATTAGTTTTTTTGGACAGTGATATACTGTTGATTGATGAAGAGTATGAAAGATCTGAAAATCCAGATCTTTTAGAGAAGGAGTAGAGGATAATGCATCAAAAGGCTTTGAGACCAGATTGCCTAGGTTCGAACCCCGATTCTGCACTTTTTAGCTATTAAATCTCTGGTCAGTTGCATCTTCAACTATAAAATAAGAATAATAATTTATGGGATATCAGTGAGGATTAAATGTGTGAATACCCACTGAATTATAATTCCTTCTCATCTTCCGGATGACCTTTTTAATTATTGGGGGTACCCTAGTGCTCAGTTCTTGGACTTTTCTTCTACCTTTACTCCTTGAGTGATCTCTTTCAGTCTGTGGCTGTACTTACTACCTGTACTCTCACGACCTTCAACATTTGTTTATCTAGCCTAGACATATTCCCCAAACTTTAGTCTTACCAATTGCATACACAATATTTTATTTTGAATATTTAATAGATGTCTCAAACTTAAAATCTCTGGATCTTTGCCCCTAGACCTGTTCTTTCTGCAGTATTCCTCATCTCAGTTAATGGAAACTTCCTTTTTAGTTGGTCAAGTTAGAAATCTTGAAGTTATCTTTTAGTCCTTTCTTTCACATATCATATCTTAATTCATCAACAAATAAAGTGGCTTCACCCTTTTAATGTATCTAAAAATGATCAGAATCATCATTTTAAAATGTAAGTCAAATCATGCCACACATCTTTCTGCTTAAAACTCTCCAGTAGCTTCCCATATTGCTCAGGGAAAATAAAAGCTAGGTGATTTCTTGATGGTCTGCAAGGCCCTTCACTGTCTTTACTTTTTTCCAGCTTGTTGCTTTTCTGACTATTTCTTTTTTGTTTGTTTTACTCTGTTCCAGCCACACCAGCCTTCTTCAAATGGCTCATGGTTAGGCACACTTCACCTCAAAAGCTTTGAACATACTGCCTGGAACAGTCTTCCTGCAGATACCTATAAGATTCATTATCTTACCTGTCAAGTCTTTGCTCAAAGTTGCCTTCACAGGGAGACCGTTTCTGATCACCCTATTTAATAATCAAACATATGCACAGGATCCCTGTTAACTTTAATTTTTATTTATTTAACTTACTATATTAGTTATTCATTTTGATTTTTGTCTGTCTTCTACAATTTAAGATTTATGTCTGTTTTCTTCACTGATATATCTATGATGCTTAGTGATTGGCATGTAGTAGGTGTTCAGCAGATAACTTGTTGAATGAATGAATGTATGGAAGTTGATTTGAACATTGCATGAAGTGTTTGATAAGTCTTGGCAAGTATTATATGAAATGCTTTTAGGCTCAGATTTTCTCATCCATATTTTTGTACTTGATTCTTTTGCGCTTTATGTTTATCCATAGGAAAATTACCCTGTTAATTACAGCTCATCTTTTTAGTGTATTGATCCTTTAAGAACCATTATTTGAGTTTGTATCATGTGAGATTAAATAAGCATTCTTTCTATATCTTTATTCTTATTTTAGATAAGTATTGAACAGAATAGGGCCAAAAAGAATTTTGTTTGGTATCATTAGAAGCTTCACCTCATCTTAACACAGATTCATTATTTGATATTAATTGGATCTGGCTGTCCATGTAATTTTAAATCCTAATTACCATTTCTTTCTTAATGTTCCTTTTGCATTCATTTTTTGTTGTATATCCTTTTTTATTCTATATTTGTCCTTTTATCATTTGTATTACAGGAAAGCTGAGGCTGTAGTAATCCATATTAGGTACCTCTTGATGTTTTTCTTATCCATCAGTAATGATTTTAGAGGGGGATCAGGATTCTTTTAAGTAGGCATTTTCTAATTTTCTTGAGTTATCTTGCTTTATAAAGCCTCAGGATATAGAATTATACTTCTTTCTTTTTTTTTAATTGTAAGCTTACAATTTGGTGAATTTTGACAAATATTATAGTAATGTAACCAACACCACAATCATGTTATATAACATCTCTATCACTCTAAAAAGTACCCTCATGCCCCACCTCAGTCAGTCTCTTTTCTCTCAGTCCCAGGCAATCACTGATCTGCTTTTGTTCACTATAGTTTTTGCTTTTCCTAGATTTTCATTAATTGGGAACATCAAGATGGAAGAGATGCATAGGGTAAGGTATGTGGGAATGGGTGTGGAGCTTCCATGCTCTCTCTGAACACATCACTTTCCTAGCACCTCCATGTGTTCACCAACCTGGAAGCTATTCAAACCCGTACTTTGGGGATTTTTATGAAGGGTTCATTGCATAGTCATGATCTATCATCATTTCCAGCCCCTCTCTGGGGAATGGGTAGTGGGGCTGAAAGTTCCAAACTTCTGATCATGTCTTGTTCTTTCTGGTGACTAGCCCCTCTCCAGGAGCCCATCAAGAGTCACCTCATTAGAAAAGAGATGCTCCTATCACCCAGGAAATTCCAAGGGTTTTAGGAGGTCTGTGCCAGGAATCAGGGACAGAGACACTGCGTGCGTGCGTGCGTGCGTGCGTGTGTGTGTGTGTGTGTGTGTGTGTGTGTGTACTATATTTTTTCACACCTGGCCATGTACCCTAGGGCTCTGTCAGGCTGCCTTCTTCTTAGGCTGGATCCTTCTAGCTAGCTTACTTGAAATGCCCACTTCATGCTCAACAAAGCTTTATGTCCCCTTGCCCCATTTTTGATGGATGTACAGCTTGTGCCCAATAAAGTTCTCGTACTGCTTTAAGAGTAGTCCACCTAGCTTAAATCTTTATCATAAATGTATATACTCTTGGAGACATGTGTGACGTTTTCCTAAATATCCTTTGTACCTTTACTTCATTAGCAGTATAGGGTGGGCCTGTAAGTTTTTGCAGGTTAGCAGGCATTTGCCTATGGAATAAACATCCCTTAATCTCTCCAAGAGATTCTCTTGCCATCTGCCTCACTGGGGATGATGAGAAGCATGCTCCTACCTCTTAACTCCTACAAAGAGAGTAAATGCATTGCATTCCCAACTGGGATGAAAATTCTCTCAAAAGAAACTCTCTCTTCCCAAAGTCTTTAGCCTTTTTTGTAGATTGGCCTTGGGTAGTTTTGGCTACTTATTAGCAGGTCCTATGAGGATGTCTGGTGTCTTTTTTTTTTTTTTTTTAAATATGGGAGTGCTTATCCATTGTTCTCAGATCTGGGCTTTAACACAACAGTTAAGAATCCCATCTTTACATTTTAGCATGCACAGTTCCTTAGCATAAGCATTTTCTCCCTCTGATCATGGGAGGAATCGAAGAAAATACCAAGTTTTTAGATTTACTACCTCCTGGTAGAGATTGAGACTCATAAAGTCTCGAGTTAATTTTGGCTCATTAACTAGATAACTACATGATATAAATAACTATAGTTTCTAGGACCTCAGTTTCCTTAGCTATAAAAAGGATTTAAATGAGCCCTTTCAGATATAAGCTTCCTATGATCACTTTAGTATAATTTTATCACAAATCTGGATGTGCAGAAGGCAATAGCATAATCCATAAAAAGTTAACTGATAGCCTTTTAATATAGATGATAAACTACTAATAGTAATAAGCTACAAAGTGTTAAGAAGGACTTCGAGCATCCTATTGGGAAAACTGACAAAGTACATAAAAAGATAACTAACACACAAAAAAGAAAATTGCCAATAAACATAGAAAAATATTCAACCTGATTAGGAATTAAAACATGCAAATTAAATTAAAAGTAAGATATTTTATCATAGTAGCAAAAGTGTTTTAAAAATTACTGCTAATAGCCAGTGCAGGCCAGGTTGTGGGAAAATAAGCACTCTTATATACTTCTAGTGGGAATGTAAATTGATATTAATCTTTTTGATGGGAAGTCTAAAAATTATGATGCAAATTTATATTGGTATTGAATCATGCCTATAGTTAAGTGAAAACTGCATGTGTAAGCTTGTAGGGGGAGAAGAATACTCTCATATACATATTTATATGTGTATGTATATTAAAGAAAACTAGAATCCTAGACACCAAAATTTAATAACGATTATTTCTAATTGGTGGTTTTATGGAGGGTTTTTCTATCTTTTTGTAGCTTTGGACGTAAACTGAATTTTTGTAGCATTTATTTTAATTTTTAAATAGAAAAAAAATGTGCATTTTGCCAAAAGTTTACTTTATTCGATTGTACATTGAAAAGTAAGTTTTCAGTCTATGGCCACGCCACCCTGAACGTGCCCGATCTTGTCTGATCTCAAAAGCTAAGCAGGGTCAGGCCTGGTTAGTACTTAGATGGGAGACCACCTTGGTGCTGTAGGCATTTAAATACAAAAAAAAAAGCAAAAAATAAAAATAAAAGTAAGTTTTCTTTTAATCCCATTCCCTCTAGAGTCCCATTTTTTTTCCCCAAGGCTATCACTGTTACCAATTTCTCTGTCTTTCCGGAGACATTCTATGCTGATGCAAACTTTTTTTAAAACAAATGGTAGTATAGCATACAAGGGTTTTTTTAGCTCTTATCTTACAACCCATAGGAGTACTCATAGAGCTGTCTCATTCTTTCGAAGCAGAAATAAATATCATAAATATTTATTCATATATAAGTATATCACTGAGATAAATTGCTAGAAGTGGAATTACTACGTCAAAAGGGAGGTGCATTTAAAACTGTTTGCTATAGAGTATATGACTTAAGAATAAAGAAAAATTACCAGTTTCTCTTTCTCTCACACCCTATGTCCAATCCATCAGCAAATGCTGTTGATTCTGCTTTCAGAATATATTCAAAATCTGACCACTTCTTACCGCCTTTGCTTCTACCACCACTCTGGTTCAAACCACCTTCTCTCACATCAGGGTTATACTTGAGTAGCCTCTGCTTCAACTGTTAGCCCTTCACATGTAGTAATCCTTTCAAAACACAAATTATAACAGCAGAAGACTGTCATATCATAGCAAAAGCCCAAGTCTTCACAATGTTTTACAAGGCATGATCAGCATGACCCTCCTCCCAGCAATATGACTTCCCTAGTGATGACTTTTCCTCCTCCTTCACTCCGCTGGAACGCCTCTGGCCTCATCGCTGTACCTTGGTTATGCCAAGCATGCTTCCTCTTCAGGGCCTTTTGCAATTGCAGTGTCTTATGCCTGAAATATCATGATTCATTTCCTCAGTTCCTTCAGGTCCTTCTCAACAGTCATCATATTGCAGACCACCTGTGTTTTACATAATCTCCTGCCCTGCCCTCTCCAAAACCTTGCACTCCTTTTCCCCTGCTTTATTGTACTCCATCGCACTTATTGTTATCTACTGTTTTGTGCTGTCCAGACACTAGCCACTTGTAGCTGTCGACCACTTGAAATGTTAGTCTAATCAAGGAACTAAATTTTTAATTGTGTGTAACTTTAAATCTAAAAACTTAAAAAAAAAAAATCTAAAAATTGATTCTCAAGTCAGTTCCTGGAAAAGTTTTAAGTGTGTTTGAACAACTTAGTATGTGAATCTACTTTTTCAACAGTAAATTTTATGAAATCTAAATTCAGATTAAGTTATTTCTGATGAAAATATAGCATCCAACTTGAGATGCGCTGTAAGTGTAAAATACACACTGGATTTCAAAGACTTAGTAAGAAAAAGAAATGTAATAATTTCTCTGTAGTTTTTTATATGGGTTGAAGAAGTAATATTTTGAATATATTGGGCTCAATAAAATGTATTAAAAATAATTCTCACATGTTAACTTTTTTAGTTACTAGGAAATTTTGTGTAGCTTATATTTCTGTTGGACAATGTTGCTCTATTTACTAATGGAGTTGTTTGTTGTGTATTTCTGTACTTACAATGTCAGCTCCACATAGGCAGGAATTTAGTCTGTTCTGATCCATAACCAATCAGGTATCTAATCGATTTTATAGAATAAATAAATTTGAATTTCCTTTCTTTTAAAACTATGAATAAAAATTAAAAGGAAAATAAAATCTATGTGCATGTCTTAGAACCTAAACAAAAAGTTATTAATACATATAGAATACTTATAAATATAAGATGCAATTAAAAAGGGGTAAAAGACATGAACTTACACAAGGAGAAATCCAGATGGCTAATAAATATATGAACAAATTTCAACTTCAAATTGTCAGTAAATACAAACTAGAGTATCATTCCTGTGTCTATGAAATTAATGAAGATAAAAGTTATATATATTTCTCTGGAAGACAGTATTAAATTATAATCTAGTTTTTCCATACCTAGGAATTTAAGAATGTAATCACAGATGTGTCAAAAGATTTTTCTATAACGTTCATTGCAGCTTGGTAAAATAAAAATTGAAATCAAACAGGATTCACGTTGCTAGAGTTATCCAAAGAGGGAGGAATGCAGGATGGCAGTTTTAATAGGAAAATATTTTTAAATTCTGTGTTGGTTAAAAAGCATAATAAACCAAATCTTTGTTTTGGTTGTTAATGTGTTATGAATAATAGATTGTATGTATACTAAGTAAAATTTATTAAAAATATCCGTAATCTTGAAATAAGTGTTTTATTATTTAAATTCCTACTGTGCTGTTTAGCTTTACTTTATAACCCTGTCTTTTGATGGATTTGAGGCTTAAACTGAAGATTTGTTCAAAATCTTATAACCAGAAATAACATTTAGTTTTTATAGTATGTTAATCATAGGTCATAACCTCCCAACTTCCTCAGTAAAGATGAGAAACTATTTTGCAGGAATAGGTTTATATAAATGTGTATTTAATGCTTGTTTCATCTTTCTTACCTTTCAGAATTATCATGAAATTATGACTCGTCATCCTGAGAATTACCAGTGGGAAAACTGGAGTCTAGAAAATGTTGCTAACATTTTAGTCCAACGATTCCCCAATAGTTATATTTGGGTGATAAAGTGTTCCCGAATGCATTTGCACAAATTCAGCTGCTATGACAATTTCGTGAAAAGTAATATGTTTGGTGCTCCAGAACACAGTACTGACTTTGGAGCTTTTAAGCACCTTTATACATTATTAGGTAATGCTTTTAACCTAAGTCAGAACAGTTTGCTATCAAAGAAGAATGTGAATGATTTAAATAAGGACTCTAAAACATCTAATTGTAGATCCAGTTCTTCTCATACTACAAATGGTTGCCAGGGAGAAAAAGAGAGGACCTGTAAAAACTTTGATGAGTCGGCCATGAATTTTTATCCACCATCACTAAATGGTGCTGCTTTTACTTTAATTGGATTCAGTAAAGGATGTGTTGTTTTGAATCAGTTGCTTTTTGAACTGAAAGAAGCTAAGAAAGACAAGAACATAGATGCTTTTATCAAAAGCATAAGAACAATGTACTGGCTGGATGGTGGTCATTCTGGAGGAAGCAATACTTGGATTACTTATCCAGAAGTCTTGAAAGAATTTGCACAAACAGGCATTATTGTTCACACCCATGTAACACCTTACCAAGTACGTGATCCAATGAGATCTTGGATTGGAAAGGAGCACAAGAAATTTGTTCAGATACTTGGAGATTTTGGTATGCAGGTGACTAGCCAAATTCATTTTGCAAAGGAAGCTCCTTCCATAGAGAATCACTTCAGGGTTCATGAGGTATTTTAACACTATAAGAATATTAATGTACTCGTTCATTGGAAGAGCAGAAGCACTTTGTTTTATAAATTCAGATGAGATGTAATTCAAAAAAGCATTTTCCATTTTGGGTGGGGAGCACACATTCCTAAAATGAGTGTAATGTGCAATAGTATTCCTTGTGAATGTGAACAGTTTTTAATTTGGACTGGGTTAGAATTAGTTCATTTGAAATCTAAAAGATGGTTTGTGATGATCCTGATAATAATGACCCTTTAGAATGAAAGTTACAGTATAATCCTTATAAAAGGTAATTATTAGAAATAGTTTATTTTCTGAGTAATGTTTAAAATTAGTTTTGGTGGCACTATAACAGTAATTAGATATTTTGGCACTGAAAACTTTTGAGTAGAAACACTATTTCTCTTCAAACAAAGCAAAGGCACCCTTACGTTTTCCATCATTTTGGAAAAATTATACCCTGCCTTTATGTTTTATAAACTCGTGGAATCATTCTTTAATGTGCCACCAAGAGTTTTGAGAGTCAAAATATATCTGTTTCCCAATATCCAAGAATGTGTAGTAGTATAAAGTTTTTTAAAAACATTACACTTAAGCACTCTGGCTAAATTTTCACTTCTGGACATTTTGGAATTTCTTGATCTCAGCCCAAAACCAGTTCTTTTGGGAAAATTGTTTTAAATTGAACATAAGTATGTATATTGGATACAAATATATTACAGATTTAAAATCTTTTTATTGTATCAGTCTTTTGAAAGAGATCAACTTAGGTAAAATATATAATCCTCTGTTAGTGCTCTGTTGACAAGGAAACATATACAGGTCTAAGTCATTTTTTCTCCAGAAGCATTTTTGTCTGCCAAAAGAAAGTAGCATTCTTTGGCCAAAATGCAAATTATATTGCTATAGAAAAGTTACAAGGAAAAGGTTGAAGACAAATGATTTAATTTTGACTCAGAAACTTAGTTTGCCTAATACTGCTACATGATTTGGGTGAGGTTCCTTCTGCATATTTTTCTTGACCTAAATAAAATACATTGACAAAGTAATATCAACAAACACTGAAATGTAGCTGTGTAATTGCAATAAAGAGTGGTCATATTTATAATTAGTTTTTGCAGGACATGAAAAAAGCATGCAAGTAACATGCTGCTTTCAGAATAAGAAAAAAGACAATATCTTAATAACCCGGAGGACCTAAATTTATAATTAAAATGTTAATTTCTTATTTTTTCCCCAAAATATTTTAATGACTCTATACATTCCAAATATTCAGACTTAGGATAAAGAATTCTTAACCAAATGCTTAAAGATAATATCCCTTAATTGTACGAACTAGAGTAGTCTCTCTAAATGTTATATATTTTTTTGAGGACAAAGTAGCTTTATATATTGCTTTGGTTTCTTTAAATAACTTTTTTCCAAGACCAAAAATTCCCAACAAGGAAACAAGTCAGCCTGATTCTAGCATCTTATTACTGTGTCTTAAAGCAACATAATTGATTAGATGGCTTTTTTCGATGTTTAGTAATCCTTGGTTAAATTCATGTGTATCTAATGTAAAATTGCTGTTACTGAATGCTCTAATGGGGGGAAGGAAAGGTATTTAGTTTTACAGGATTAAAATGGAAAAATAGGACTTTTCAGCAGGATTCATTAAAAAATCTGAGCTATTAAAAATCTAGGTTCTTTAGTCATGTGACTACTTCATTATAATTGTTATGTTGAGTGGATATTAATCTCACTGGACAGTTGGAACTGCCACTGCATCAAAATGAGATAGTGTTGAAGAGTATTTCTTGAATGAAATATATTCAAAGTGACCCATATTCAAATATTTTAATACTTCAAATTTGTTCTCCACATTTGTCTAAAACTTTTGTAAATGTTAGTGTATCTTTTTGGATTATACCTTTTGTCATGAATGGAGAAAAGTAGTCATACAAATAATGTTAAAGTTGTTACTGTCACAGCATGAATGTACAATTGTATTAAATCTAATCCACAGAAGTGTTTGGATATGCTTTATGTTATTAGATTTGTTAAAACTTCAGACTGTTATTTGAAAGGAAGCTATTTCCACTGCCAATTTGGGTATGTTTTCATTGACCCCCATGTTTTTTTCAAATGAGCAACTTTGAAACTTCCTTTTAAAATATATCTGCTTTATATTGCTCTACACAAGTCTGCATTATTTCCACTTCTTCTGTTCCAAGTGAACAAAATCTCTCAAAAATGAGTTCTTCCTTTTGTGCTAATCTCATCAGGTATCTGTATTCTTTTAGCTCTCCTTAAGAGACTTGGTTAGAATATGGTGTGATCTGTTTTTCATTTTATTCATGTAGTAGTAGTACCTAAGCACCCACCAAGGCAAGGAGGGTCTAGGCACTAAGAATATAGTACAAACAAAACAGTCCCAGCATGTTAGTAAAGAAATGTGTAAAGCTTAAGAGGTAAAATAGGAAACAAATGGTAGTAGTCTTAAAAGAGCTATTCTGTTAGGCTTCATTTAAGGGCCTTTAAGAGAAACATGCTTTAAAGGATAAGATATACATGTAGATATACTTCGTCTGTAAATTCAGGTTGCTCTTTACAAAGGCAGTGAGGCCTACTAGCTCTGTTAGTGGTAGAGAAGCAGAGTCACTTAGATGGCCATTTTAGTATCCCATTTAATGAAACTTTAAAAATTGAATACAACTTAGGTGTATTTAAGACATTCAAACACTCATGGCCTGTATGCTTAAAATAAGACTTTAAGGTAACACCAGAGATATGTGGGTGACTGCCAATCCATGTTAGTTCCTCCTGACTACATCTGTTTTAGCGCCGGGGGAAGGAATCACAGCAGCACAGTTCCAATTCCATCCAGACCTGCACACCAGCTTCCTGTTTTTTTTTTTGGCAGCTTCTTAAATTCAGCTTAGATGTCTACTGGCAACTTTAGATAGGTGGGAGAAAAGCCTTGTTACTAAGGTTCTTTCCAAATGTTCACATAGCTGCTATTAAAAAGGTTGGAAAGATAGAAAATAAGCCTTCTGGACTTTGTTTCCCTTGTTTTGATATTTTATGGAAGTGATAAGTCTGAAATTCATTGCTGAATAGCATTCCAATGTAATTATGTATCAAGACATACTGTTAATGTGTTCATGAAAAGCTAATAATTACAATATACACGTTTTTCAATTAATTTTAAAATACAGGAGCAAAAATTTCAACTAGATTCCAGTCTGCCACCTATTTGTCTAACCTGAGGCAGTGTCTATCACTGGTTTCTTGTATATTGCTGCAGTAATAATTTTATGTATGTACAAATGTTTACTTACAGCGTATCTTTGTTTTACAAAATAGCAGCATATACCCAGTTTCAAACCTTTTTTCTCATTTAATTACCTTGGAAAAATTCCTTGCCAGTACCTACATATATCTCTGTCTCATTCTTTTACTGCATGGTATTCCATTTTTATATTATACTCTACTGTCTACCTGTTTATCATTAGTCTTAACTTTGTATCCCTTGTCTATGCAGCAAGCAGTACAATGAGTTTTGCTGGCAGAGGAAAACTATTCCTTTGTGCATCAGGCCAAGCCCCCAAACTGTTGCCAAATAATTATATAATGTATTCAGAAGTATTTGAGATGAGCTGCACCTAAGGCAGAAAGAATGGAGAATTACTAACCTGGTCACCATAACTAATTCCAGTTTCTATCACCTAGCTTTGTGAGCCTGGATAATCATTTAAGCAATCTGGACTGATTAGTGATTTCTAAGATCCCTTTCAGCAATAAAATTCTAAGATTTGGAATTCCTGAGAAGTTGCAGCAAACAAATACTGTAATATTTTATACATTCAAAACATCGTTTGGTCTCAACCAGTTAGGCAAAAAAGATTAAAACAAACACCAACATTAAAATTATGACCAGAGAAATAATTTTAAAACTTCCCAAGGTGTTCATCTCAAGCTTTCCAGATATCATAATTAACCTCAAATCACTCAGCGAAGAAATATAATTAAGTGGAAGCTAGCACCAGTCATCAATTATGTGCCTACCCTTGAACCAACTCTGTATTTTTGTAGCAATCCTATAAAGTCTTACTTAGTTCTATTTTAAAGATGAGGAAAACAAGCATCATTAAGATTAACTTGCCTAAGGTCATTCAGTTTGCTTCCCAAATAAACAATTAAAATGAACATTCACTGAGCCAACTGTAATCTGTTTTCCAAGTTTTCTACATGGCTCTGGGTATATACTTTGCACTGATTCTCTCACTGGTTAAAAAAGGGGTGGGGGGAGGAGGGCAAAACAGAGGGTTTATTAAATAACTGACTATAAATACTGTTCAAACAGGGGCATTGTCTTTTTTTTTTCTTCCCAAAGGACTCATGTAAAAAAGTTCTTTGCTTAACCTAAGACATAACCAAATTTCAAAATGTAATAATTAGATCTGGCTAACATAACAATTTCTTTTCTGATAGAATCTCTTCACTTTTGTTGATCGGAGTAACTTCAATACCTTTTCTCAGACACCTAGGAAGTTCACAATAGTTTTTTATACACTTTTCCTTTCTGATTATAATTTGCTTTTTATACCTGAAATTAATCCAACTCCAAACACAGAATATGAAATGAATTATTTCCAAATGAAAAATCATTCTGAATTAAAATACACCAAATTGATATACTCAGAACCCTTTAGATGGGCACATTTGTGTTTAGGAAATATATTTCATCTTCAATTACAGTGCAAATAATTACTAAGGTCCAAAACAAAGAATGGCACAGATCCACATACAATGGCTCATTGTCTTCAATGGTGACATTTTTGGGCTCTCTCACTTATTTTTTTTAAATATTTTTTCTTTAAGGGATAAGTGGAAAAGCATTTCATGGGGGAAAACTTGAATGAGGGTGAAGTTTAACCATAGGTATAAATTAAAACTAATTTGAGTATTTTCTGACATTCAAAACCTGAAAAAAGGGGCAGGCCTAAGTTATACTGGGTTCCAAGAAAAACCAGGATCATTAATTTGTTTTAAATGAATCACAAAACTAGTAATCTAAATTACTATCATCTAATCCAGTTGTTCTCAGTCCTGATTATACATCAAAATAACCTATGATGTCTATCAAATACAGTTTTGGTAAAACCTGAAACACACTGAATCAGTCTATAAAGTTAGGACCCAGGCATCTGTACTTAAAAGCTCAAAAGATTAATATAGTAGACATTTGTTAGTTGCCCACCATTTTTCCTTATCAGAATTCTTATTTTAAAAATAATCATTCTGCCCCCATATGTACCTCATGTACCTTAGCTCTAGTAGACCTGATTGGCCCTGGGGTTATTCCATACCTCTTGCCAGTGACTGGCTAGGGAATGGACTGGTCTAAGCCACTTTAGATCAGTGAGACCAAGAATTTGGTGGCAAACTCTGGGAAAGCTTTCTTGTATTGAGAGGGCCCCTGGAATCCAGCCTGACTCCTCCACTGCATTTAAATGAAGGTGCACACGGCCCCAACTGCTACTGGCAATCATTCCATGACCACGAGGTAACCAGCCTTAGAATGATGCCAATGCAGCAGTTGAAAAAGGGAGGAAAAAACCCAGAAGTTCTTAATGACAATACTAAATCACTGGATCAGAAATAGTGAAGCCCAATTATCATGAGACTATATGTATAATTATTCAATACATTTTCTTAAGTCACTTAGAATTTTTAATTATTTGCACCTAAAAGCTAAAGAGTAGTCCCAGCACAACATTCTTTGAACCATAACAATCTGTATTAAGTAGAAGCCACACAACATCCCTTGATACTTATTTAATTTATAAATCTGAGACTGATTTATCTTTCCTCTTTTAACAAAAAATCTATAAAAATAATTTATATCTTGTATATTTTTCTAATATTTGAGCTGAACTAGATCTATTTACAAGTTTATATTCATTGCATTCGCTCTGTTATTTACTCAAAGTTTTTGCTATAGGCTTTGTCTTGAATGTGTAAGACCATTCGCCGTGCATAAAAGTCCTGGTATTCCTCTGGTAATTCAGCCAATGTTTTTATGGCTCTGTCCAAAATTTGTGCAGCTCTTGATGCTGCTGTAGGATCTTTGTTTCCATAGGTATCTGTTTTATCATAGCATTCAGATGGAAGGTGTTTCCAAAAGACATTCACTCCCACTCCAAACTCTTCAGAAATTACATTATGGAACCATAAAGCTGGAGGAAAAAAAAATTTTAAGTTAAAAATAAGAACTACAGTTAAAAAAATAAAATGTCAGTGAAATATCACGAATTGCATGTAGCCAATGTAAGAAATAATTCTTGTAACGAAGATTCCTTCGTTAGCATACTCCCAGCTTTTAACAGAATCATCTTAACTTTTATGAATTGCCAACCAATTTAAAGTGTCAACAGCACAACCCTACATTTAAAACCTTTGGAAATAGCAATTTTTCCTTTTTAACTTAAAAGACATAATAAAGTTATATTTGTTTTGTAGTTTTGTAATTTGGGGCTGTGTTTTGTGTTACTTGTTTACACTTCCTGAGTCCCATGACCACATCAAAACTATTTTTTTTGTATACAGAACATTTTAATTATTTGAGGAGTATATATGACCTTTTCTTGCTCAGTACAGTACTTTTGTTCTCAGAGACTTCCTGTTCTAGTTGTATTTGATTTTCTAACTTGCTTAAATTTGCATTCATTGTAGCCTACTCAGTTTTATATTTCTAATGCAATTACAATCAGCTTGTATTTCTTTCAGCTTCTTTACAATAAGTATATAAAACTAGAGCAAACATTTTGGTGAAGGAGAGGATGAGTAAACTTTTTCATATTATATAGCTATTTTTTACTTCCACCATAAAGTTTACTTCTTTGTTTTCAATTGAGTTTAAACATTTTTAAAATATGGGTGCTACAAGAATACTAAAGCAATACCACAATATAACAAAGATAAAGTAACAATCACATTAAAAAAAGGTTTAAGCTAGTCAAACAATGAAAGGAAGATTTATAAGATACTAAATTTTAGAAACAAACTCAGAGTGCTCTAGGAAAAACAAAAGCTTAAAATATTTTGACTTGCAAAACTAGTTTTCAAACATGGTTTTAATCTTAAGCACTCTTTCTTTCAGAATCTCTTTTTCCTTATTTAGTGAAACAGGAAAAAAAGCTAAACATTTTGTTAAATTTAAATCCAAAGATGGAGCTTTTGCTTTTATTTCAAAATATATGCAAATGTTCAGTATTTCTGGTTTTTCCTTTTTAAAAAAAAAAATTGTGCACAGAATAAGGGAAAACTACAAAGCCCTTAACCACATTCTAAAGATAAAAAAAACTCCGAAATTTAAATAATGGCAAGAGATTTAAAGACTAGTGCGCTGATTGTTTTCAATGAATATAGAAAGTCAATGTATCAAATTTTTATAGACAATCAATTATATGAAGGACATTGTATCCAGCCCCTCAGGAGGAATATAAAGATTAACAACACATGGTTTATTGTTCTCAAGGAATTTATAATCTAGCCCCAAATGAGATATTTTTACTAATATTTTTAAACTTAATTTTCATTAATACTGTTTAACTTAATTTCATCACTGAAAAGAGGTATTAATGTTTATAAATATATTAACTAAGATATGGGGAAATAACTATAGAGATAGAATTTGTTAATGCACCCCTTTAATCTTAATTATGGTTTTTATAATTTTCAGGTATTCATTTCAGAATCATAATTACAGATATTAATTACATTACTGGTTAGTAACAACTAACGCTTATTTATTATACAAAGAAATTAACTAACACTAATTCAGACTGTAGAAAAATAATGCACACAAAAGACATCACAGGTGTTGGAAATTATAACATTTTGATATTTAATAAAATCTCTAATCTGTTTTGGCTTTAAAATATATTTACCATTTCTTAGTAACTACTTAAATTACATAGTTCTAAAACATATAAATATATTAGAAATAAAATCATTAAAAAGAAAAACCAGGTATAATATTTTCCCGGATAGAAAGGTATCTTGCTTGACGTCATTTAAAAAAATAATTTGGAGTATATAAAAATATATTTATAGGGTGCCTTTGAAAAAGACTGTTGATTTTCTAAAAATGTGCCTAAGCATACTTTAAACACACACAGACACACATTTGTGTATAAAAATCATATTGTACAGGACAGGATACATATTACCAATATACTTTTGTACTAAAAAATCATATAATGGATAAGTGACAGTACAGATTTTATAAATAGCAAACTACGGAGTTTTAGAAATCTTACCAGGAATGAATAATACATCTCCAGCTTTAAGGGAACATTCATACCTTCTAGCCTTGGAAAACAGTGGATATTTAGCTAAGTCTGGGTTATCTATATTTAGTACTTCTGATTTAGTACCTGAAAAGTTCCAAAAAAGGATAACATAGATTGAACAAAGTTAGCATTTTTAAAAAATTACATAAACTTGAAAATTTATTTTCTGTACAATTACTTACAGTACCCACAGTGAGAAGAATTATTATTTTCCTTTCAATGACCCACCCTTTATTTATGACCACTGACATCCATATAATACAATTAAGAAAACCTGAAAATCTCATTCTTTATATTAGCTATCATGACATATATACATAATGGAGAACACAATACATCATAATTAGGAAGAAGCTCTAAAATGTTTTTCTATGAGAATAAAGAGAATTCTTAAAAAAAGTAACTGAATAAACTACTTTAGAAATATTCACTTAAAAAATAAAAAAGTACCTGATAAATATAAATACTGGGCATCTCGAGGACTGAACAGTACAACACGCTTTTTTCCTGTCACTTGTATTAAGAAGTTATCCATTACCTGAAGACCAATGAGAACTTATAGATAAGAAATACCTAAAACTTACATACATAGAACCAATGATATTGCAGTTAATTGTAAATCTTATCCTTTAATGAGACTTGACTCACATTATCTAAAACTCTTATATTAATATTCCAATGAAAATACTTGTATTCCAAACACAACCGTGCCTTTATTAAAGATATTTCTGCAGCACTGCCTTAAAATGGAAAAGGCTGGCAAGCCATTAGGAAATCTGAAGTGAAAACTATGTGCTCTTGTCCCACCATTACAACAGTGAGGGTATTTACACCTACTCGAGGCTCCCTCTGATTAGTATATATTACTTGTCTGTCAAGCAATGCTATAAGGCCAACATTGGACAACAGATTGAAAGCACTTAGAAAAATTAAGTGTTGGGAAAATATAAGGTATTGTGGCAACCACTGCTCTTTTAGTAACTTTTAATATATGGCCAACTATAATATGGTTATAGGTATCTTGATTTCTAAATTACTTCTGTAGGACTAGAACATCCTCATAACATTATCTCATCACTTTTTCCACTTTCATAATTTTCGCCCTTGTCTGGTGGCCATTTTTCACATGTAAAAAAAACACTGCATAAAACTTGATATACATATACGATGAATTAAGAACAAGACAGAGAAATGTACATGTTGAGAAACTAAGCTTTAGCATTATTTAATAATTCACTCCCATATCACCATCTTGCAGAGAGCATCTGTTTTTAAACCTCACCATTCAGCAAATTACATGTCAAAGATCTTTAGGGTAGCCTACAGAGTTGAAACTGTGACTATTATATCTATAGATGCTAAAATCTACAGTAGCTTTAGATTTCTCATTTGTGTAGCATACATCATAGTGGGTCCAAAGTTGTAATCCTGGTGAGCTAATTCGAAAAACACTGGAAAAGAATTGCTCCTCTTTGAAAAATTTTGGAAACTTAATATCTCCTTCCAGTAAAGGAAACTGCTTTCTGATATCTGCAACATCCTGCATTGAGAGAAACAACAAAATTTTAAATAATAAACACAATACTGGCATAATGCTTATTTTATCTAAGGCTGCCAGCAGAGTCCATGATATTAAGAAGGAATGGGGCAAAACTCTGTTTACTACTTTAAAATACTAGAATGTGACCATAACCAACAAATAAGGAAATAACAGACTGTATAACAAGACTGCAGATTCAACAATATTGTTACTGTTAAGTTTACGATGCTCCTTTTGTAGAAAGGTTCTTCCTACTTAAAGCAAGATTAATACAATTGTCATCTAAGATCGAGTATTTTAAGTTTAGGAGTCAACAACTTGAATGTTATCAACTACATAAAACCTGTGGGTTCTACTGAAGGAGAAGAATAAAAGAAGGTAAAGAACTAAATGGTGACATAGAGGCAAAAATATAATCTTATTTGATTATTTCAAGGATCACTCCTTAACAATGAAGCCATAGTAACTGGACTCTGAATGCATGTCAAAGGTTACATAAATTATTCGGAATTTTTATAGTTATTTTAGATTATATTTTCTTAGCTGAATGGCAATCTGTAAAACATACAGTAGAAAGGATTTCTTAATTGTGTAGAGATTAGAGCAGATGACTTTAAACAACTAAGATTCTATGATCCTACTTGAAAACTAAGTTATCAACTTTTAATAGTCGTACTTCTTATTCAAGGGCTAGAATCATTGAGAAAAACAGAAAAAAGATAAAATGGGTCATATGTCAGCTAGTAAGTATAAAAATTATAGTGCCAATTAAAATATATACATCCACTTAAGCTTTAAGCAATTGTTTGATATTCAGAATTCTTACCTTTCTAGGGTCTTCCCCAAGTGACCGTAAGTAGTACTTCTCATTCTTAAATGTCACAAAGAAAAACAACATCAGTAGTCATGTAAAAATATTAGAAAGTAAAGATGGAAGGAAACAAGTCTTAAAATCTAACCCAGTTTTAAGTCATTTTCAAAAAAGTTCCATTTTTCTACCCTTTCTACTAATGCTCTCTGGTGGCCAAATGAAGAAATGTCTCATAATAATGACTGAATCCTCAAAACATTAAGTAAAATAAATTCTAAAGGCAATATACACATACCACAATGCTTAGACTTTATACTCTAAATCATATGAATTCCTAAAAATGTCTTCTTAAGACCTAAAAGAATTTTCATTCCATTTGTATAGCACATGATCTCAAGATATTGCTGAGGGCCAACAACAAACTAATATGATGCAAATGTTGAATAGGGGATAAATAAAATATTTTATACTTTTAATAATTTTTTTAAAAAATTCTGAAACACTGTATTTTATCAAGCTAAGCCTATCCCTGATTATATAAATTCTCAAGCCAAATCCTTTAAGTCAGCTCATTAGGAATTAGAAATATGACATTTTATATTAGTAAATGAAGTTGATACTTTAAAAAATGATCAATTATACTTCACTGAGTAGCTATAATAAGGAACTGTTAAAATTATAAAACATTACTGGTGCTTGCATTTCCTATAAGAATTAGACAACTGAGATATACTGGGGTCAAGCACAGGCGCAATCCAACACAAGAATTCTGCCTCTTTTATCCCTACACTAACACAAACTTCAAAATACATCTTATTTACTGTAACAACACATTATAAATCTATGATCATAAATTTAACTAGCTTTCAACTGTTTTTGTATTTTTAACTAGTACCGAATCAGGTAAATTCTATAAATTACTGGCTAATTAGGTTTCACGTATGTTCTTCAAAATTCTAAGTTTTCTACCAATTCTAATATTTAGGATTTATAGAATATATTTATGTGGCAGATACAGAAATACACTGCAAGGACTCCTTTTTGAGAATGTATTTGCTATTTAGTTGCAATGAGTGAGATTAACTTCCAGCTGCCAGCTGCTAACTCCTTCAGGTCTCCCTCAGCCTTTGAACCAAGGTCCTCCCCTTGTTGGGGTATCCCCAACCAATGACTGAGCAAGATGGTAAAAGGCCTAGACAATGCTGCCCAACACAGGACTCCTCTAACAGGCAATCTTTGCTCAGGAGTTCCACACTGAGTTGGCAGACCTATAGCACTGGCTGATGGTTTCCCAGTATCCAGTCGCCCCCTTTCTTTTCCCAAGTATTATTTCCCAATAAAATTTTTTGCACTCCTAACTCTATCTCAGCATCTGCTTCCTGGAGGATCAAACTGACAGTCCATACTCATCTTATTTACACACTTACCACAATTTTTAAACTTTAATCCTTTACCTCGTTTCTATTTCTTTCATTTCACTTGACATTTCATAGCTATTTAAGCTGTGCCTCTCATTACCATTGGACAGAAAAGTACCAAAGGGCAACTGAACCTACATGTTAAAGTGTAAGCATGAAGTTTAAATACCATTTTTCAGGTATGGCTAATGAAATCAGTTTTAGTAGACATTCTAGTTATACTATAAAACCACAGACCTCCAGAGTTTGTAGGGACCTTGTGGTAATCTAGTATAACCTGTACCTGATGAGACAACTGTGAAAATGCAACACCTTTTACAATCAAACTGACTACCAGCCCAGCTAGCTCAAATGCAACTTTATTCAATGCTTAAAAAACAGTTTATTTTTAAAATGTGCTTTTGAGATGACAGTGAATTTTTAAAATGTATTTATATATAGTATAAGCCTCAATGCCTTATCTCAAGATATTTAAATTGATCTATTTAAAGGTGGACTATCATGTAAATAAGTAGAATAGAATACTTCTGAACAAATGTTATATATAGCAAATACGCACAATAGAAATCACACTGATAACAACTAAAATACAGAAATAGTCTAATAGTCAATAAGATGAAAATAAAGTTCTCCATTAGCATTTGAATTTGGCATATCAGACCAAAGCATTTTCAAAGAAAGTAATATTAAATATTAATGGCTAACATTTAGCGAGTAGTTTCTAGTCAGGCACTGGGCTAAGTATGGATTTTATTTAATCATCACAAAAATCCTATGAAATAAGTACTGTTATTATTCCTATTTTATAGCTGAGTACACTGAGACACAAAAATAATTTGGCCAAGGTTTAAGATCTAATAGCAGAATTAATATCTATGGCATCAGAACCAAACTTTAAGAGTGACTACAGCTGTAGTATATCAAAGAAGTATATCAAAGAAGGCTACAGCTGTTAAATATCCAATGTTCTTATAAGAAAATTCACTTAGTATACAGATATTAATGTTTTCTAAAGAATGTTAAAATCAATTACCTCTGACATAAAGAATTCTTTATGCTTTTCTTCAGCAGCTCTCTGAACCAACTTGTCAAAAGGTAAAGTTCTGAAAACACACAAAAGAATCCTTGCATTTAATAATAATAAATCAAAAAAGAATACTCTAATCACTATATATAGGGGCTTAGAGATGATCTTCCGTTTTACAATATCCATAATTTTTATTAAAATCTATTATGTGGAATTCTAAATTTTCAAAATTCATTTAGTGGTGTGCTTATTTGACCTAGGTTGTCTGAAATTGTGATTTCAAAAAGTAAAGATTTTTACATCTATGGTAGAGATGGATACTTCTCATGTCAAGATCCTCCTAGTCCAAGTTATTGTTAGAAAAATGTTTCTACAGTGTTTGATGACTTTTGGAAATACACAAACTTTCAAGCTCTTTTTGCTACCTATTTCCAAGTGTCATGGCAAAACAAGTCTTGTGATGAATAGGGCAACTACTAGTGCTCTTTTGGAAGAGAAAGCAGGCAAAGGATCCAATGAAGATAAAGTCCCTCTCCCTCTCACTGATCTTCCTGCCTTCTGGCACTACCATAGAACACAGAACACTGTTCTCATCCTTCCACACCACCTTCTGTCATTTTAAGGCTTCTGAGTAATATCTCAAGGAGAATTTTAGTGAAACAACCAAGTTTTATTCTTCTTCAATATTTCTGCCCAAATGCCTGGTTCCTTGCACCTTGGTGAACAGGGCTAAATATCATAGAAGCAAAGTTTATATCCTTTACCTTGCATTCTTGAGCCTGAAATGCGATCTTTTCTCTAGGTCCCATCCTATATCTTGAACCTTCTAGAATCAAACGTACTGCCTCCTATATGAAGATGATCCCATATCAATAATATCAAGACAATGAAGTCCTTAAAAGCATCTGGGTCAAAAGCCTTTCCTCTTCTCTCCCACTACACTCCAGCCTCCAAACCTTTGATTAAGGGTTGTAATCTTATCATTCTTACTACCAAATATCTTTCCACTTGAAATCTGTACTGGGGGAGAGATGGAGAGAAAGAGTTAACAACACACTTTCTCCTCCTCTATAAGAAGATGACCTTGGGCTTACTTTCTCCTAGCAATGTTTTCCTAGAAATGAACAGGGTTAAGATAAACATGGAATGTCAGCTGTGATATCAGGTAATACTGTTTATTATAAAAATGTCCTTTGATTGGTAAACTATGTCTGGACTAGAAGGCTGGTGAGTGGACTATAAATACTTTTTAGGAGGCAGAAGATTTGACTTCCCTGTGTGCAGTGTAACTCTTGCAACTGAGTAAGCCCCTTGGAGGAACCTGGAAGTTCATGAGTCTATCATGTTACTGGTGTCTAAGTTAGGGTATTTCTGCATCCACCTCTATAGTTCTATTCTTTTACAAGTAAGCTGTTACTTGGTGAGCCAAGAAATGGCTCCTGGATTAGTATAAGGACTCCTACTGATGATATCTTGCTAGAATTCTGTTTCCTGCAAAGCCAAGTGAATCTGATGCCAGCTTATAGACTAGTGGGTCCTGTAAGCATGAATGTCAATCTGAACCTGAGGACACTGCTGTTAGTTATGTAGAGTGAGCCCTGCAAGAGAAAAGAAATCTGCCATCTACTTTGACCAATTTCCTACTATAGTTTCTGGCTAATTATATCAACAAATTTACTTGGCATCCTCCTATTCAATGTTTTCCATCTCTGACCTCGCCATATGCCCTTCATTCCCATTAAAGCATCTTTAGGAGTTTGGGAACAATGTGGAAGCCTCTCTGGCCCAGAGCTATCTCTATAATTGGTGCAGTTGCCCAGGCTTAGCTTTTTTACTCAGGAGAACCCATAAGTGTTTCAAGACCTTATAAGAACAGAGCAGACAGAGTGGCTCAGTCCAGAGAAGCAGAACAGCAGAACTTCAGAAGGTTGCTGAAGGCACCCCCAGCAACCTTCTCCCTTAGGTAGTGGTACATGTCAGACATTCTGCAGAAGCAAAGCTGAGAGAGAGGGAAATAAAGTATATGAACTAGAAAGTTCTTTGGCCTTGAGATCTTATCCATCCCATGCATGTTTCTAAAAGGGCATCTGATACTGAAGTTGCATTTGTCTGGACTGTTGCATAGACTAGCAAAGGAGGTAGTAAGAAATTGGGGTTAGGATCATGAGCTCCGTGGAGTCAAGCAAATTTGGGTCTAAGTCTTGATTCCATCATTTCAAGCTATATAATCTCAGGTAAGTTACTTAACATTTTTTAGCCTCTGTTTGTTCACCTGCATTACAATTATTATTAAACTGAAGTGATAATAATGATAAATGTGTGTAGGATTTCTTACTTTCTATTCTGTCTTTGGCCTAAATGCCTCCCTTCTTTTCTACTCCCCGTTAACTGCCAATAATGATTAAATCTATTTTTTTCTCCTTACACTAAGAAAATAATCTTGCAACTCTTTAGTAGCGCCAATGAAAGGTTTGGAGAAAGCTTGGGTAAGAACTATTACATAATGTATGTGCTTCAAAATCAAGTTTCAAAAAGTTTACAGGACATGCCAAAACATCAAGGCAATTTAAGATGAAGTTTCAATAACTACTTGTTACAGCATTGGAATCTCTGGGAAATAAACATCATTAACTGCAATCAGAAAAACGCTTATCATTCCAGCACTTTCTTTCTTTTTCTTGATTTAATAAAAAATGAAAAGTTCTTACACTTGGAAAAACTATGGCAATTAAATTAAATTCATGGCCTATTAAAAAACCAAAACTATAATGGTGAATATTCAAAGGATCAGAAACTGAGAAATGCTTTGGCAAGCTGCTATATGAGCTTGGAAAACTCTAATGAGAAAGAAATGGCCCTGGACATTAGAAGCTCTGTTTAACTCATCTCTAAACTCTGGAAGGAACAGTGAGAGCTAACTCCTTTTAAAAATCAGGCTATTGTGAACTACATGGTTTCTCAATAGATTGAATTTGCTGGGAACTACACATGCTCAGAATTTGAAAGCTGTTAATTTTTTAAACATTTTCAATGAAACTCAAGGGAATAAACAGTATATTAAAGATATAACATTACAGCATTTAAAGCTTTCAGATTTAGATATCTGGCAGCTTTTAACTATCTCTTATTTACTTATAAGAGATCCTAAAACATAAGAGAACAACCATGAGGAAAATTAAAAGTATTTAAGATTATTTTTTCAAAAGAGAAAATTAGGACTGATTTTTTTAAAAAGTTATCCGAGTTAATGAAAGATTATACCAAACATAGCAACTACATGTCCTATATTTCCAGAGAGGGCAGAAAGGAAAACAAGGGCTTATATTTATCTAAAAACAATCTGGATTTAGAAAAGTTTCCAAAAATAAGGGTATTAAAAATCAAAAAAGGTTATGAAGGAAAACTTTAGAATTTATTACTCTAGATAACAATTATTAACATGGTAGGATCAATTAATTAATGAAGCATTGAATGACTACAGCACACCCAATTTCAAATACAATCTCATGAAAATTCTCTGTTCCTTGTGTGATTCCAGAAGGTATCAGGTATATACTGTATTTAAAAAATGGTCATTGGAAATGTCTTTGTATTATTACGTTAACCCAGAATTCTTGTGTTTTAAAAGTCATTCTTTAAAAATTAGTAAACTATTCATGATTATACTAAACTAGCCAAAAGATAAAGTGCCATAATAACACAAAAATATTTTAAAGGTTTACAATAAGTTATTTGTATTCCCAGAGTAAACCTCAGAAGAAAATACCTATATACAAAGTTCTTACTAATGAAGTCCATCTGGGCAACTGCAGCAACATGAATCTTTACTTCTTTCTTCCCTCCAACTTGACTTAGGTAATCCACTGTCCATTTGCTTGTACAGGCTCCCAAATCAATTCCTTCCAACACTAGAGGTTTTCTCTTAAATGGGGGAAAAAGTACAAAAAAAAATAGGGAAAACCAACAATATATCAGAAGTTGTATTTGGCAACGGAGGGACAAAAATAAATAAGTTGACACTTGATTCCAATATGCTCAAGCTCAAACCTTTTGAAAATTCATGCTGTAATTAAAACAGGAAGAAGACTCAATTAATATACTTAGAACAAACTTTTAACACTAGGATAACAAAAACAAAACAGCAATACCATCAATAGCTAAGAGAGGGAAAATCTTAACATTCTTTAAAGCATTTTCATGAGTGTTACTTAGGACAAAACATAAATGATTAAAATTTGTAATTTATAGTCAAATACTATTTGTAACTTTTTATTTTGATACTATGTCAGTGATTATGGCAGTCTCGAGAACATCACAAAGAACTCCCATATACCTTTACTCTGATTAATCAACCATTTATCTAACATTATGCCCCATTTTCTTTATCATCTTCTCTCATTCTTGCTGTGTGTATAGAGAGGAAGATATTATTAAAGATAATTTAATTTTTCCTGAACTATTTCATGGTAAGTTGCTGATATCATGCTCTTTTAGCTCTAAAAACTTGAATATATTTCTTGAGAATAAAGACATTATCTTACATAATCGCAGAAGTATCAAAATTATAGTTAATAATGACATATTACTATTATCTAACCCACAGTCCATATCCAAATTTTACTAATTGTCCTAATAATATCCTTTATAGTTATTTATTTCCCATTTGAGAAGCCACATAGCATTTAGTAATGTCTCTCTTATCTGGAATAGCTCCTCAGCCTTTTTTTCTCATGACTCTGACATTTTTGAAGAGCACAAGCCAGTTATTTTGTAGAATGCTCTTTAGTTTGGATTCATCTGATAGTTCTTCATAATTACATTCAGGTTATGCATTTTTGGAAGGAATGTACCGCAGAAGCAATGTTGTGTCCTCAGTGCAACACCTCAGATGGCACGTGGCATTTGCCCTACTATCTGTGATGTTAATGTTGATCAATTGGTAATTCTTGCCTGAGTCAAGTATGCCTATTGTGAGTACAACGATCATGATATTTAAAAATTCCATTATCTACATTTATTAGCTAGCATTCTAATGTCAAAATGTCAACTTTTGCATTTATTTACTTTAGTCATTGGGTTATAATTTATTAATATAATTTTGATGCTCAAATTATCCCAGATTTGGCCAGCAGGAGCTCCTTCGAACTGGCTGGTGACGTTTTACCTGAGCACTTGCTTACTTTGTAACAAAGTAGCACAATCCAGCAACCTCTTATACTTTCTCTGCCTCAGCCCTACAGTCTTTTCATAAAACAGCTCTGGTTTCTTTTAGTGGGGAATGCTATTTAGAAACCATGACCTGGATGCTAGGTGTGTTCATTGCTATTGGGGTATCATTACTTCTGGGCCTTCTCAGTGGACAGAACCAAGAAATAATGCTAAGCTGTGCATATACTCACCTCCTCAAAAAATATATATACACATACATATGCACATATATGCATATAGGTATATTTATTTATCTCTCTCCATATATACTATATACACACGCACACTTAAGTGATATATATATATGAACCATGATACCTCTGATTCTGATACCTGTCATATCTTATATGACAAGATTCATTCCAATCTTTATTGTTCATGTATGTGTAACTCCCTTCTCTAATAATGAGAAACCTGGTTCCTAACATCCTTGATATTTAACAATTCTACTAACCAGAATTCAGTACCTGTTTACAGTTTTTTTTCTTTTTATTTTAGAGTGAGAATATATACTCAAAGTTATTATTTTCAAAAGTGACTTGGCTTACTTTTCATCCTCCCCATTCCTGAGATTCACTTTTTTAAAAAAATTCTATATTAGTTTTGTTTTTTAAATCATTCTTAATCCTTGTTAACTTTATTACTATTACTTTAGAACATAAAACATTAACATGATCCCCAAAGTCAAAACTATACAAAAAGATCATCCCATCCACATCCTTCCACCTTGTACTCACTCATTCCCTACAGACAGTCAATCTTATTAATTTCTGGCTTATGGTTCCTGTATTTCATTTATTGCAAATTGTTTAAAAACATATACTTCCTTATTTCCCTTCTTTTTTTACACAAAAAGTGGCATACCTGTATTTTAGAGATTGCTTTTTAAAAAAAATTTAAAACTATGTCCTGGATATCACTGCTATCAGCTCAGATTATCTCTTTCACTTTTTTTTATATCTCAGTGTGCCACAGTCTAAATGGACAGTTTAATTAATCACTCTCTTATGCAAAGATTTGAGGTTATTTCCAATAATTTTCAAGTACAATCAACGCTATTTATTTTTATTATGGTGACATTGGTTAATGAAATCCGGTAAGTTTCAGGTGTACAGTAAACACTATTTAAATATTTTAATATTGTTGGAGGTGTAACCCCCCGAGTAAATTCCCAAAAGAGAAACTGCTAGATCGTAAACACATACGGTTTTGTTAGACATGCCAAATTCCCCTCCATAAGGGTTGCAACACTTGGCATAAAGTGTGAGTGACAGTTTCTTAACAGCCTCACCAAGAGTGTATTATTAAAGCCTTTTAATTTTTGTCCATGTGATAGGTGAGAAATGTATCTTAGTGTAACTTTAATTTTGCTTATGAGGCAAAGTTGAACATCTTTTCATATGTTTAGAGGGCATTTTTCTCATGTTTTTTGTTGTCAATTGTTCACTTTTTATGAGATTTCTGGACTTCTCCCACTTAATTTTTGAAAGTTCTTCACATTTATGAGCTTTTACTGCCTTTTATGAAATATATGCTGAAAATATTTTTCCCTGTTTGTATTTCATGTACTTAATCTTTTTATTATACCTGAATTTTGAGTCACAGTTAGAAAATCCTTTTATAGACCTATAATTTAGAAGAATTTACCTGTGTTTTATTCTACTGCTTGTGTAGTTTCATTTTTTTACCTTTAGAGCTCTGATCCATTTGGAGATTACTCTTGTGTATGGTGTCAGATATAAATCGAATTTTATCATTTTCTAAATAACTATAACCCGCTGTCCCAGCACTGTTGATTTAAAAGTTCATGTCTGCTCCAGTGATTTTTACAATGTCATTTTCATCACATAGCAAATTTCCATGTTAGCTTTTCTTTAGTGTTTCCAAGTAGAAAAGTCTTGCTTTGCAATTTTGTTATTAATTTCTAGTTTTATTACATTGTGACCAGGGTGTTGTAATTTTTCACTTTATGAAAGAAACTTAGTGATGCTTTCTTTGTGATATATGTCTTGCCTGGAACATTAAATTACAAAATGTGTTTTTGCTATGCATCTACTTAGCACTTCCACATAAACCATTTGATTTTCACAATACTGCCCTGCAGGTATTTTACACGAACACATCCTGAGGTGGAGGTGGGGTGAATAACAACCACCCATCCAGCACTAGTCCCGCAAATAAATGAGAATCTGTGGGTTGCTAACTCCTAAAAGAAAAAAAAAAACTTCATCCTTGACTTTTATAATACTCAAACTGTAGCTCCATGACCACCCTTATAGATGTAAGTATCAAGTAAAATTGCTGGGGGTGTTTTCTGCCATAAGCATGCTAACTGTAATCGTGTGGGGTTTTTGTTTTTTTGTTTTTTTTCTTTAAATATCTGCTGGGCTCTTTATTCTTAGTTTTTTCAGAAGCTTGGACTCCCTTTCAAAACACTACAAGTAAAAATACTTTTTTTCCCTTAATATTTTTCTGAGTTTTCGTTTAAAGAACTAAGGTTCGAATTACATATATAAAAGATTCCAACGTTTGAACTAGAACCCCGTAAGTTAGAATCCAAAACCAAGACCACTCACTGGACATTTCCTGGGGGATTCCCATTGCTGCTTCTTTTGGCTCGATATAATGAAAAATTGCTCTTTTAAGTCCAATAACTAGAGTGGACGGACAGGTGCCGTCGCGCCTACAGTGGGGTGCTGAAAAAACCTCTAAACTTTAGGAAACCCTAAGGAAAACAGGAAGGCGGGGCAACCCTTCATTGCCACGGTAACGACAGAAGACTACATAATGGAGTACTCCTCGCAGTGAGTAGTGCTTCTTAGGTAAAACGTTTCAGGCACTCAGCTCTCCGTGGTCACCCTGCTCCCCATAAACGTAGAGCTGTTTTCTCCGGAAACTTTAATAGATGAACCATTCGCTATCCCCCATGCGCCCTCGTCTTGGCAGCAGAGCTAAGTAGCTATTTTCGGCCGCCCGCGGCCGCCTCCCCACACCCTGGGTCACAAGATAACAATTCGGAGCCACCCAAATGGTAGGGATGGGTATTCATCCCCTGGCTTCTCGCCGTTCATCCCTGCGCAAGGGTCTCACCTGCGGATAGAGGTGTTGCATGAAATGCTCCTGCGAAACGCCCTCGAGCCGAAGTACCGAAATGCGCTGCCCCGCCATGGTTGTTCACGCTCGTCCTCTTCCAAGTCCCGGGAACCTCGGCCCTAACACGTTCTTCAATTTGTGATCCGTCCGGAAACACAACCCGAAGAGTATAGGTCCGCGTGGCGGATGGACTCGCGAGACAGGTCGGTCCCGGGCGCTGGGCTGGGAGTCTCTGTATGGATCGTGTGTTGGAGAGCCAGGGTGGGGCGGACTCACCAGAGGTGGCAGCAACAGGCTAGCTTTACTCTCCAGTCTCTTTCTCCTAACCCCGCTAAGGTGGTTTCCTACCGACTTTTTTTCAGTACAGCACAAGCAAGCACAGAGGTGAAAGGTCACAAAAATGGCGCTGGTCGCTCAACTATTTCCCCGCTTGCTGCTCTCTCGGCCGTGGCTTGGTGGGGCTGCCCGGCTCCGGACTCCGGGTGCAGCCGAGGTGAGGCCGTCCTTGGCTGGACTTTGCTGTTTCTGCCGCCGCCACCTCGGCTCGGGAATGACCCCGTTTCTTCGAGTCACTTTGTGTTCGGCAGCTTCAGCGCTGCCTGCTCGGGGGCCCTGTCGTCCCCTGCTCAGCCCTCCGGGGCTCTCCGCAGTTCTCCCCGCTTTCCCTGCCTGCCCTCGGCGCAGCTACAGCACCGAGGAGCAGCCCCAGCAGCGCCAGAAAACCAAGATGATCATTCTGGGGTTCTCCAACCCCATCAACTGGATTCGGACTCGAATTTACTCCTTCCTTATCTGGGCCTATTTCGACCAAGAGTTCAGCATCGCAGAATTCTCAGAGGGAGCGAAGCAGGTTTGTTTATTCTCCTGGGGTTGACCTGTACGCTTCTCATGCATTCAACTATTACACGTAAAAGTGTTTAGCCGGGAGCTGTCCTCACTGGGTCCCAAATTACCAAAAGTGTGTAGTGACCCCGGCACAGAGCCCTCCAGCCACTTACTTGAATTAAGCTTCTGCTTCTGTTTGCATGGTCGCCTAGAAGGAGAGATTCAATTGAGACACCAGAGTGAAGTCCCCTAATTACCTTTTCCACTTTACAGAGTTTGAATCAGAAAAGTATTCAAAGCCCATTTCTGCCACATACAAGCTATATGGCTTTATCTTTTCTGAACATGATTTTCTGCAAAACGAAAAAGACTGCTTGGCACTCCATAAATGGTTTTTGAATAAATGAACAAGTGGATAAGATTGTTTTGAAGAGTAAATGAGATAACATTTTAAAAGTGCTATAAGGTCATTTTTGGGTAGAAAGGTAAAACTTCCCGCCAGAGATCCGTTGCCCTTTATTCGTCTGTACCCCATTCCCGACCCTCCCCATCATACTCCTAAAGAATTACGCAGAGGTGATCAGTTTTCCCCTTTCAAAGGATTTGCTGAGACAGCCTGGCCGCTGATAAGTGCACAGCACTCTGCACACTGAGTAGCAGCTTTTGGTGATTCATAGTGCTGATGGTTCTGTCCCTCTTTCTGAATGGCTGATAATATTCCACCTTACCCTTGCCACGGTGCCCATCACTTTGAGTTTTGAGATTACTTGCAGATTTTGTATACATGAATTTTTCTAGGATAAAAAGCCATTTATAACTTTCTTTTGACTCAGAGTTTTTCATTACCAAATATTTCAGAACTATTGATAAACGATAGAAGTCATAGTTTATTTCCCAGTTCATGCCTCCCGTACCTTAAAATTATGCCATCCATCTTATCATTTTACAATATTGAGTGTATACTGGTATTGATATGTTTACTCCTAATTTATTTCAGTTGTTTCTATAAACACAGCCATTTATATTTATTTATGTGACCTGTCAGTTATAAATTAAATATTAGATTCAGTGTCAATATTAACTCCTGTTTCCCGCTTTCCCGAATCAACTCTTGACTGCTTTAGGTGGTTATTAATAAATTAAAAGGCAAAGAGCAACTTGATTAATAGCATCTACTCATGTCAGTTCTCAAAATCTTTAGTCCATGCAGAGAGAAATTGGCATGATCCTACTATTCTCCACAATGCCTGCTGATGACGTGAGCTTTTGTACTTCATAACACATACATGACTGTACCAGTTCCTTTACGTGTTAGGGAATGGAAATCATCTCCCCACCATGGGCAGAAATCAGGCATTAGTCCCTATTTCCTCTGAACACAGAGGAGCATGGGAAACTTTTTAGTCACTCTCCAATCTTAGAGGTCCTCCAGCTATTAGCTATTTTAGCACCCCTTTTTGCTGTTAAGTAGAATCTCCACCCCTTCAGCCAATTCGTATGCAGTTTTGCGTCATCTAAGTCAATTTTTGTGCATTTAGCTGTTCTGATATCCAGAAAGGATTTTGGGTCACCCATAGCAAATGTTTGGTGAATCTCTTAAATTAGTGGTTACTTAACATATATTTCAGATCAAACAAATCAGTTCTTCAGTACCTAAGATTTAAAAGGACATGGCTAAAAAACCTCCCTGTCAGATCTCATAGTGCAAACTGTATGTTTGCATGATATAATTCAGAGGCTTGATAATAATCTGGTGCAAAAACATTAGCTAGTATATCTACTCTCACAGACTCCCCTTGCCCTTTCTCCTTAGGCTAACCTTCCATCAATAAGATGTTATCTTGGGTTGTGAATATCAATTTATCAATTCGATCATGTTCATTAAGATTTTTCTTAATCATAGAAATTGAAAATGAAAAGTCACCTTATGATTAATCATTCTAGTTTTATCCTCCTTTGCAGATGGTAAATCCAAGCTCCAGAAAGGTAAAATAATTGGCTTAAGGATGCACTATCCTGTGACCCACTCTACAAGCAGTCTTGGTCCTCTAGAATCACTAAAATTGAGATGGTTAAGTACAATCTAGGCAAGCTTTTAGTCATCACATGAGCCAGGGGAGTAGGTAATCCAACGCTCTAAATGACTTTATTAGCTCCACAGGCCTGGCTTTCCATCAATGTGTATATATGACATATCTTCCCTATTACGATCATCAAACCACATTAATCAGATCCTGTTTGTTTTCCTATATCTTTCTTGTACATTTTAGCCTTTTCTATGAAAAAGAGGACTATTTCCTAGAAAACGGTTTAGGTTAGACACTCCTATGCCATCAAGGCCTTATCAGGGCTGCTTACTACAGTTCTGACACTAACTCCCCAGATTGAATTCAGATCCCACAGGTTAAGGTCTCAGTCCTACAAGATTAGCTGTACTTCAGATACCAATCTCAAATCCTGTCCTCCATACTTTTGACCCACCAGCTATAAACCGGAAGTTCCCACATCCCTCTTCCTCGGGTTCAGTAATTTGCTAGAATGGTTCGGGGAACTCAAGAAAGCACTTTACTTGCTGTTTACAGTTTATTATAAAGGCACAGCCAAATGGAAGAGATGCAGCTGGTTGGGTATGTGGAAAGGGATGTGGAGTTTCCATGCCCCGTCCAGGCACAACACTCTTCCCACACCTCCGCGTGTGCCCCTGGTATATCTTTGTGTGTCCAAGTTTCTCCTTTTATGAATACCAGTCAGATTGGATTAGGGCCCACCCTCATATAATCACCATTTTAAAGGCCCTATCTCCAAATACAGTCACCATCCAAATCTGAGTCATGTCTAACACTGATATCTTAGTGTTTGACATTGTTTATTGCCTTTATCATAAAATAGTCTTTTTTACACTTAGCTATTTAAGTTTGAGCATTGTATATTATGTGGTATTTTGCATGATGTTTTGAAATAATCACCACCTTCCTTCTACTGTTTTTTTTAAGGCTTTTGCTCATGTGTCCAAGTTGCTGTCACAGTGTAAATTTGATCTATTGGAAGAACTTGTGGCCAAAGAGGTAAAGTATACTTTTAATTTTCCTTTAAAAATAAATGTATTTTTCTCTTGCAGTAGAATGGTATACAGTACATTGTCTATTTATGTGTAAAAATAATGTGTGCCATCAGCTAAAATAGAGTCCCTGTATCATTTCTTTTGGGTACTTTGGGTCATATAAAAGCATAGAATGACTTGCTCTTTAAGGCATAAGTAAGTAAATATGATGTTTTTTGCTGGTTCTCATATAGAATGTTTTGTTAGGAGTTATCTGGTTGAATAACTAGATGGTTTTCAGCCTTTCTTTTGAAGATGAGTAAATATAGTAGTAAATTTAAAAATAGATTTAGAAAAATTCATTCCATTAAGACTTCATTATGCATTTTGAAAAGCTTTTGAAATTCAATACGCGAATTATAGTTTGCTTTTTGCCAAACTTAGGTGCTACATGTATTGAAAGAAAAGGTTACTTCACTACCTGACAACCATAAAAATGCCCTTGCTGCTGACATAGATGAAATTGTATACACTTCAACAGGAGACATCTCCATTTACTATGATGAGAAAGGTAATGCTGGATCACAGTTAACTTTAAATGACACATAATTATCCAGATAAGCTAAACTACTGGATAATCATGAAATAGTGGATGTTCGTTGGTACAAGTGAATATTTGTAGAACTCCAGAGAAAATACTACATTCATTCCTTAAAGATCTAGCTCTGGAACAGTTGAGATATGGTAACAATTTCTTATGCCCTTCTATCTGGAACACTACTATTTAATTCACAGGAGAGAGGATTGTCACTTAAGTTGATAAAATTGTCTAAGACAAGCTGCTCCCATATATCAAATTAAAAATATTTGTGTTTCAAATATCCTAACTTGAAGGAAACAATTGAGCATTTTAAATGCCCAGTTGAATGTTAAATAGAAGGAGTAAGGAGTAAAATAAAAAGCAAATGATATTAGCTAAAGACTGTTTTGAAAGTAAGATTAACTGCAGAACTCCCAAATTAGATTTGGAGACAATGAAAAAAGTTGAAAGGAACATTAGTGGTTATCTGCTTGCCCAATGCATACATTTTCCCTATGACATTCTTGAAAATGTATTGACTTATTTGTTCCTGCTACAAATATTTACATATGTATTATGCGTCAGGCACACAAGAAATCTGGCCTTTGCTTACACACTTTTCAAGGCAGTTCTGATATGGACTCTTAATAGTTAAAATTTTTTCATTCACATGTTAATTCGAAACATTTGTAAAGGTACTTTTAAATATTTTTTCTCTCCTAATATTTCAAATTGCATCTTTGCATCATAGTCCCTGCCTGATTTTTACACAGAAATTGTCATAATCGCTAGGCATAGCAAGGTGAATTAGGATTGAATAGAAGTCTTTCTGGCGATTGGGGTTAATTAGCGACAAGAAATGTTTTTTTCCCCCTCATTTTTGGTTTGACAACAGATATATGTTATAACTTTAGAAAATGACACAAATTGAAAATAATCTATGTAGTATACTTAGTAAATAGTACGTGCTCAGTAAAGAGCTATTACTGCAATGCAAAGAGGGCAAATATATCATAAACCCTAAGAGAATTTTCTAAAAATAGAAAAGTATCAATGCAGGTATTTATTAGGCTAGAATAAACACAAAATTTGATCTGTAACAACTGTGTAACTACTGTCAATTTCTGATTTCATTTTGGATATATGGATGATAGATTATTGTGATTTGTATGTGTATGTGTGTTTTTTTCCCTAAGGAAGGAAGTTTGTTAACATCCTGATGTGCTTTTGGTATCTAACCAGTGCCAATATCCCCAATGAAACTTTAAGTGGAGCCGGTGTATTCCAGGTTAAGTTGGGGGATCAGAACGTGGAAACTAAACAGCTTCTTAATGCAAGCTATGAGTAAGTCTAATCACATTTCATTGTTTTCTTTCTCTAGAAAATGGAAGGTAGTATGAAGGTATGAAAACTAAAGGGAGCTTTAGGAAAAAAGGATTGAAATTTGAGAAGTTATTTATGAAGAAAAAAGTCATAATGACATACTGGCCATGAAGCAGGAGTGTTCAGAAATAGAAGGAGGTAATATTTCTGAATGCAATTAAACGGTGTTTCAGCTGTCATATTGCTGCATTTCAAACCACTCTAAAACTCAGTAGCTTCAGACAGCCCATTTATTTTGCCTGCTGTTCTACTGCTCAGGAATTTTGGAATTTCAGCTGTGGGATTTTCTCTGCTTCACCTGGCATCAGCTAGGTGACAGGGGCTAGAGGATTCATTTCCACAGTGGCTTCTTCACTCACACGTGTGGCACCTTGGTGCTCTTTGGCTTCTCCACATAATTTCTCATTCTCCAAGGCCTCTCTTTGTGGCTTGAGCTTGTGGTAGTCTCAAGCTAGTCCATGTTTTATGGTGGTTGGCTTCTAAGAGGCAGAAGATATAAGATGATAGACCAGCAAAGGGCTATGCTCAGGATTGGAACAAATTCATTTCCGCCGTAGTCCTCTGATCAAAGCAGTCACAGAACCTGCACAATTAAACAAGCCTAGACCAACTCCACCTCTTTATGGAGCAACAGCTAGGTAACATTACAGGAAAACACGTTGGATGGGAGATATGGTTATGGCCATTTTGGGAAAATAAAATCTGCCATAATTGGCACATGGACTCTCTACTCACTGGACATTTTTTGACCATCTCCCACTTACCTAGTACTCTGGTAAGGGTTCAGATACAAAATTGAAAGGTTCTTGCCCTTAAGGAGGTACCATCTAGTAGGGGGTTAGCAAATTATTAACAAGACACTATGGTATATTTTTATGCTAATAAAATTTGGAGTGGCGAACAAGTTAAGTCAATAGAGACATAATTACATATTTAAATACTTATTTAATTTGAATTTACTGACTTTTCCCTTTTTAGACATCATTTATAATTAAAGAACACACACTATGATACTAACTTTTGGTGGTTCTGATAATATAGTTCCTACTAAGACCATGGGCTGCTCATAAACACTGTTCTTTTCAAGACTGACCTAACGTGGATAAACTAAATTCCACTAAAGTGCTGTTTTCATCACTGTAGTCCAGTTTATTTCTCCTCATATTAGATATATGTTATAGCTAGTATTTAACCACAGAATAATACCCCAGTTTCTCTCAAGGACTGACAGATTGTGGAGTATAGATCAGTCCATTGAAAATGTACTTTGATTTTGTGAGATATTTTTTTGTTATTGAACTGATTAAACTTTTTTAATTTTGATTTTTATTTACCATTGACCATTAGCTTATTTCCAAAAGCTGCCTCTAATGTACACTTGCAAATTATATAGCTACTAAGAAGTATTTGGACTAATGTAAGATTCACATTATTTGTAATTTTTTTCCTAGATTTCAGAGGGAGTTTACACAAGGAGTTAAGCCTGCCTGGACCATTGCACGGATTGATCACTCAAAGTTGTTAGATTAAGCTTTCTTGGAAAAATCAGCTTTATTGGACTTTTAGCAATTGCTGTGAAACACTGAGGAAGAAAAGTTTTGGATCAACTGATCTTCACTTAGTCAAGTCTGTGGATTACTTTTGTATTATTTCAGAATACTCTGTAGTATATTAGCATAATACAATAAAGCATTTTCCACAGATTGCTGTCACCTTCTGTAAAAGAGGTCAAAATAAACTACAAAGCCTATCGCTGATGTTATATTCAGTATCACTTCTAATGTTACATATATATGTGTATATACACAAACTAATTTGATAGACAATAAAGATATCTAAATGTTTCTAAATAGTTTTTAAATATTTTATTTTTGATTAATATGTTTATATCAATTCGAGAATGTATAAGGCTTATTTTTAAAAATCAATGCTGCTATTTGACAGTCTCTGGTCACCAGGTAGATGAGAAGGTGGAATGGATCGAATTATATCAGATTGGTTACTGCAAAAGTAAAGATCAGTGAACTTGAAACTTTTTAAAGTACAAAGAGAAAAAAAAAAAAAGGAACAGTCCCTCAGCCAGCTGTAGGATAATATCAAGCCTTTTAGTACCTGTATTTGGAGTCCTAGTAGCTGGATAGGAGAGATAAAAACAATATAAGAAGAAATGTCAAAATTTTCTTCATAGAAACTAAAAATCTATATATCCAAGAAATTCAATAGCAGGATAACATAAAACTTCACTGAGGTACATCATAATCAAATTTGTTGAAAACCAGAGAAAAATATAAAGTCAGCTGGAGGAAAAGCTCCATATAGAGAATCACTGCATTTTTTTTTTCCCCTCAGCCTGTGCAAATTAGAGACCTTGGCATGAAATTTTAAGATGCTAAAACCTATTGACCTAGAATTCTATATTCATCAAAAATGTTCTTCAAAACAGGTAAGAAAAGACTTTCAGACAAGGAAAAGATAAGAGAATTTGTTGCTAGTATACCTATTTTGTAAGAAATGTTAAGAACCAAAATGAGTAGAATATAAGATTTAGAAATGGAACCATGCATATTGGACAATTGATTTTTATCTTAAAGAATTGGTTCACAAGGTAGTAGAGGCAGAACAGGCCAGCAGCCTGGAGACCCAGGGAAGAGCTGGTGCTGCAGTTTGTCTGAAGCAAGTCTGCCAGCAAGATTCTTTCTGAAAGAATCATCTTTCTATTAAGACTTCAGCACATTGGGTGAGGCCCACCCATATGATGGCAGATATTTTGCTTTATTAAGCTTTATTGACTTAAGCGTTAATCTTCTAAAAAATATATTTATAGGAATATCTTGAATAATGTTTGACTAAATATCAGTACAGTGACCTACATCTTTTTTTCTCTTATAACTTGGGAAATGCCAACGGTTTCAGGAGCTCTGGGCCAGAAACTGGGATAAAGCCCACATACATATTATAAATTATAGTATCACACACACACAGTTTCTATCTAAAGCATCTGAAAGTAAGTTTTAGACATACCGTTGTTTTAAGTCACTAAGTTCGAAGTAATTTGTTACATCAGCAACAGGAAATTAATATACAACATGGTCCTTGCATGAATCAGTGTTAACATTACAGTTGGAAAAATGATGATTCTCTAATTCTATGTATTCTACTGGCATCCTTCTATAAAACAGGTCCCCTTTCCCTTTATTATTTTTTTTAAACCACTACAAACGTTAATTTTAATCCTCCGATGTAGTATCAATTACAATTATTCTTCTTGAGGCTTAAATAGCCCCTAGTTTTGCCAGTGGGAGCCCCTACAATCCATCTGCTGTGACAGGTTAAAGACTAACATGACCCTGTTAGTCTTTGGGTGCTTCTGCACTTTCTGCATAGCTATGTCCCCGGATCTTTTGTCCATTTCCCACCTCATCCTGAAAAATCAGTGGTTTCTCCAAGGAGTTATGATTTCTTCTCAGGGCAATTGCTATACATTGAATGTTCTCCCCAGCCAGCCCCCCGAAATTCATATGTTGAAATCCCACTCCTCAATGTGATGAGAGAAGGGACCTCTGGAAGAGATTAAGTCATGAGGACGGAGCCCTGTGAGTGGAATTAGTGCCCTTATAAAAAAGAACCCAGTTCTGCCATGTGAGAACAAAGTGAGAAGATGGCTAACAAGGAAGTGGGCCCTCACCACACACTAAATCCACTGGCACCTTGATCTTGGATTTCTCGGCCCCCAAACTTTGGGGAATGTGTTTATTGTTTAAGCCCCCCAGTCTATGGTATTTTTGTTATAGTAGCCTGTACAAACTAAGGGATGACGTTCAGAAACCAAGAATTGGGCATCTCAAAGTGTTTTGACATTTTATGTCTGCTGGAGAATGTTCATATTTATAAATATTTCAGATTTGGATCATTTATCTAAAGGAATGTTGAGAATGCTAAATGTGGACTATCTGCCTTATTTCTGTCAACCTTACGTAAAATATTCCTCCACCACTGCTCTATGCCTTAAACCAGATTTATTTTAGATTATAGTACTTATCACATCTAATATTGTAGTAGTATTATTACAACTAAGGCAGGAATTTTTATATCTTGATTCAGGCACAATATCTGGTATATAGTAGAGCTCAATAAATATTAGTTGAATAAATAAATAAACTAGTGAACCTCACTACTGTTGAGTTTCCTGACTCACATAACAGGAACATTTTCCCTCTTGCTTTTGATTTTGTGCCTTAGCAAGCTAAATGCTATTTCTTTAATCAGGTATAGTCCCCCTCTCAAGAGGTATATGGTATTATTGGATAGAGACTTGGCTTACATAGTCCTATGATAAATGTCTTTTATCCTAAACACCACACGGTGGAGCTAACTGTGTATGGAATCCACTGGAATCAGCAGTAATTTTGAGTAGATCCGAAGTCACCAAGTGACAGGAAGATTACTTTGCTTACGAACAGATTTTTGTAGATACATAAAAGAAACTGCTCGACAAAAGTTTTATGAACAAAAGTTGTTGATGTTGAAAGGGTTAAGCTCATGGGTCAAATTGGAGGGAACTTTTCCCCACATCTCTTCTCTGGTTGCTGGAACCATAGATTATACCATTCAGTTCCTCTGCGATTACCCTCATCTTCAGAACCTTTTTCTGAATAGTGTGGTATACTAGTCAATATAATGTAGATTATGCTGTAGTAACAAAAAAATCTCCAAATCTCAGTGGATTAAGGCAAAAAAGAAGGTGTATTTTTTGTTCACACTGCATGTCCAATAAGAGACACTTGGAGACTCTGCTTGGTGGCATCACCCTCCCTCCTGGACACAGCCGATGAGCAGCCACTACCTGATACTACAGCAAGTGAAGAACACAACTCTGTCTATGGCCATGCCACCCTGAACGTGCCCGATCTCGTCTAATCTCAGAAGCTGAGCAGCGTTGGGCCTGGTTAGTACTTGCATGGGAGACCACCTAGGAAGACCGAGTGCTGTAGGTGTTTAAAAATATAATAATAAATAAAAATAAAACACAACTCTGAAGGGTCTCACATAAGAAATTACATGCTAAACTAGGAAGTGAAATAATTCACTGGCCCAAACATAGCCCCACTCAACCACATAGATCCAAGAAGTATAATTCTACCATGTAGCTGGAAGACAGAGAGTGAGAAACATTTTGTGAGCAGCAATGATTACCACAGGCAGCAGTTAATGGTTTCTCTTGTTTAAACCCTAGAAATGGCAATCTTAGAGCCACACAGTGCACACTATTGCCATCAGAGATCAGGAGGCTCAGGGGAAAGAAAGATTTCCCAGGCCTTTTGGTGACATATTATTAGCTGAGAATTATTGACTACTCTGCTATAGGAGCTTGAAGATGAGGGCATCTCTTCCTGTATACCAATGACTACAGTTGTCTTAAACTAGTTTTAAATGAAAAAGGCCATAGAACACCTGAATTCCATTCTCTTCATTTTATGAGATCTGCCATAGGGGGTACCTATGAAATAAAAATTCGTCAGCTAAGACCTATAGTGTCAGTCTTACTATAAATTATTTATCATTTCAAGATATTAACTAAAGAACTTAGATAAAATAAGACTATGAGAGCATTTAATCTTAGTCATTTAATCTCACTATTTGGATAGAGTATACAAATGATTGGTGTATCATTTAGGATTAGTTCTGACTGCATGAAACAAAAACTTTTAAATCCTGAATTAAATAATATAGAAGTAGTTGATTTCTCTCACACATAACAAAAGTCCAGATATAGGAGGCTTTGTGTTAGTACGCTAGCTCCACAAAGTCTTTGGAGATCCAGATTCTTTCTAAGTTATGATCCTTGTCCTCATAGTACAAAATGGCTGATAGAGCTCCAGCTACCATATCCATATTCCAGGCAGCAGAATGGAGGAAAGGAAAAAATGGCAAAGAGTATACATCATCTGTCTTTTAAGATGCTTTCCCAGAGTTCACAAAACATTTTCACTTAACTTCGTTGGCTAGGAATTAGTCATATGACCACACATAATTTTTGTGGGCCAGCGAAATATAAATATAATCTTTTAGCTGGGAATATTTTATTGCCCCAAATATAACTATGGGTCCTAAGGAGAGGAGGAGGCAACTAGTAATTTGCCCTAATTGTGTTACTTGAGTCATGAACCCGTACAGACTCTGGTAAATTTGTTTTGCTGGCTTCATTAACTGAGAGCTTAGCTTTTAGAGACTCTGGGGTCTGGTAATAGTCCTAAACATTGCCCAGCTAATTTTTAAAACCTAAATGTAATAGAGAACCCAGAAAAGTCTTTTTGATTTCAGAGCTATTTAACGATGCTCCAAATAATATGTCCAGACCTCTGAGAGCTCACTTCCTACTGTTTACACCACACACACATTCCTGCCTGGAGGACCCTGGAAACAGTTTATCCCATCTTCAAAAATAGAAACTTCCTCCTGCCTGCCCACCCCTCTGTAAACCAGTCTATTGAACATTCTATCAAAATTTACTTCATTTACTTGCTTAATAAAATACAACTCTGGCTCAGTTTTCTGATAAGTATCCTGTGATACTTTTTGCCTACATGTAAAGAAATCCAACAAGTATCATGAAAGAATTAGATAATCTGTTCCTTTTTATGAGCCTGTCCTTAACTTCTGACATTGTGAACTCATAGTATCTATGGGCAAAGCTGTATGGGTTTAACAGAGCACCCTGCCTGCCTTCCACCCTGCCTCCTATTCTGGCTTTATTGATTCTCAAAATGTGCATTGCAATATTGCATCCTACTCAGAGCAGCTGAAAAGCTCTTATGGAGTAAAATGGAACTGTGTTCTAGTCTCCCTTCCTTTTAACTTCCTTCTTATGGTACCTCATTTGAATAGCTACAGATCGGGAAGACACAATATGGTTTATCTTAAACCGGAAGTAAACAAACCCAATAATTTACTTCATTAAATAATTCATTTCTAGGAAAGAGACTTCCTATTATTGCTTTTTAAAAGGAAAAAAAATAGTTTTAAAACCAACTTAAAAGTTGAAACACATAACAAATTGCATATTTCAGTCATTGTCTAGTACTTTGAGACAACATTTTTTTCCTAGGGAGTAAACCAAGCAGTAGCATTGTTCAAAGGAAGACATTTGGCTCCCATCTCCCTCCATGCCGCAACTCTCTAACCTCTCATTCCTTCTGTTTCTCAGTCTCCTCGTACCTTTTGTCCCTACTTTTGCACCTTTTCAGGAACTAACCTTTGCCAGCTATGCTCTTTGCTCAGATCTTGAATGGCTGGTCACCTCTCATCATTCAGGTTTCAGTTTAAATGCCAGCTCCTCTAAGAAGACTTTTTCTTCATCTAGTCTAAAGCAGCCTGATCCCATCACCTTCTACCTGCCACCCTGTTTTATTTTTATCACAGCATTTATTATCATCTAATAGCTTCGTATGTATTTATTTGTTTATCGTCTGGCTTCCCTCTATCAGGATGGAGACTTGCAGTTTCAGTTTAGCACATCATCATATCTGACGAAATATTCTCTGTCTCACTGGTGTTTAGTGTTTAGTTAGGACAGTTTCTCATTTGGGGCCACCTAATTTTTTGTTGTGGAGAGCTATCCTGTGCACTGTAGAATGTTAAACAAAATCTTTGGCCTCTACCCATTAGATTCCTCCTGGTTGTGATAAAAATGTCCCCTAGACATTGCCAAATGTCCCTTAAGGGAAAAAAATCACCAGCAGTTGGGGAGTACTGGTTTAGGCTATTGGCTACCTTGTTGCTGCTTTGGTAATTCAGGAAAAAATATCATCTGAAAGTAATAATGACTTTCATTTATCTGTATGCCTGTAGGTATTGGGCACTGTTCTGTGGGTTTTACATTTAATCTTTACAACGATCCTTATAATAGGTACCAGTTATCTTCATTTTACAGACAAGAAAACTTGTCTAAATTGATAAACTTGTCTAAATTCACACTATTAATAAGTGGTAAGCCCCAGGAATCAAATTGGACAACAGGCTTCAGGGCTGCTGTGCAAATCTCGTTGTCCTGACTCTGCTGGCAGAGACCGGGCATCAAATGGGCTCCCCATTCTCCCAGTCCCTAGTCATTCATTCAGAGTGACCAGGGGGAAGTGATAACTTTCTACTCCAAGCCTCAGTTGTCTCTGTAAATAATAATTAATAATAATAATAATTTTCATGCAGGGTTGCTTTAGGAATTAATTTCAATAGCATATGTGAAAATGCTTAGCCTGGTTTTCAGCTCATAGTAAGTCCTGAATTCGTTTCTCCTCTCCTTCCTTTTTCTGTGGCTCTAGGCTCCAAGCACTGAAAGCAGGTCCTAAAAACTTTGGTCAGAGAAGCCCATGAGAGAATCTAACCGTTAAGCAGTCTGTGCAGTTTTTGTTTTTGTCGACCAGGAATAGGGGAAGTAGAGGCTTCAGCCCCCTTAGAAATAGCCTGTCAGGCTGGCATCTTATCCTCTTCAGCTAATGACCAATAGCACAAACTTTCAGCACTTTCCCATTAGGCCAAATTTGGCTTTTAAATCTGGACTGATTAGATACTCGGGGGCCTGCTGACAAGCAGCCTTCCCGCTCCATTTCTTGATGTGTGTCAGTAAATTAATTGCCTGACCTGTTGTTTTTTAACATGGGCAATTAAATGAGGTTTTGGTTGAAGAAGAACATTAGTCTTTTGGCCAGCAGGGGGCCTCCTTTGCTAACATAACTGACTTGGTGCTCAGGCTAGCCCACAGAGCTCCCCTCAAAATTAGGTACCTTTGAAAAGTTTACTTAGAACAGGGGTTCTAAACTTGGGGGCCACTAAACTCCAGACAGAATTCTATGAACTTCGATGGGGGAAAAACTTTATTTTCACTACCATCTGAAATTTAGCATTGTCTTTTATTATGAATGTAAGCAAGAAATCAAAGCTATTTATTTGCAGATCTCACTACAGTTGCTGCAGAGATCTTGAAATATCGCTTACATCCCTCATAACTTCAAAATTACTGTAGCTAGAGGACCTGCTGCTGCATCTTGTTATTTAATACATTAATAAAGAAGTACATAGGGACCATAGCACGAATTTATCATTTCTGTTGATGGTATTTTAATATCATCAGTTTGCTTTGTCATCTTATGTATTTTATTTTATTCGGTTTAAAACATTATTCTGAGAAGAGGCCCATGGAGGTCACCAGACTGTCAAAATTTATTCATGGTACAAAAAAGGGTTAAGAACACCTGGCTGAGAGGCTACTGAGGTGGTCTCTGGAGAGAAAAAAGTTACGTCTTCAGGGAGTCTTTATACTTATACTTTTAGTCATGTCTCATCTCTTGCCCTTCTCTCTCTTCTGGTGACATAAAGATGTGTCACACATATTAAAACAATTAGCTATAATGCTTGGGAGTGTACAATTCACATCAGAATGAAATTTTGGTGTATTCAGAATTGTGTTGACTAAATTTTAGAACATCCAGGATGCCTGTCATCCTGGCCTTGGAGGGAAGGGGCTTAACTTTTCCAGCGGCCTTTGGCTTCACATTTTTGTTATGCTTGGTTCCTTTCCGAGGTTCAGGAATCTTCTGAAATCATAAGTTTCTCTTTACACTCAGCACTGAGATTTGCTTAATTTTCAGTGAGAAGGCCTCAGCACTCTGGGAGTGTTGCTTCCAGAATCAATTCTTCTCCTACTCCATAAGAAAAATCCTGTAATACCGATGCCAGAAGGAGAAGAAGAAGTGGGCACTCTAAATTTCTTTCTTCAGATTCTTCTGTCTTTTCACTCAGAGAAGTAAAGCCACACTGGGGAGATGGCCAGATGGCCCAGGCTGAGGTGTCTAGTTTTCCTGACCAGCGCTGATAGCTTATCCCAGGCATTGACCCCTGAGGGCACAGGAACCAAGTGAGCCCAGCAGACTATGGTCACCTTACACTTTCTCCTCCCTTTTCTGAACCTCCTACTTTTTCTCCACAGCCTCTTCCCCAGCTATTCCTCAGGCCTGCCTTTTCATTCTCAAATCAAACCTTTTCTTTATTCCCTGAAAAAAAATAAAAAAAGACAATGACCCCTGCAGCAACAATAATAACAAAACAAAACAAAACAAAAAACCAATAACCACCTCTGTATTTATTAAAGACCTAGAATACATAAGTATTGTACGGGGCTCTTCACATTTAACCCCCTAACCAGCTATCATGGGTTGATAGTGCACCCTTCACCATTCATGTCCACCTGGAACCTTAGAATTTGAAAATAGAGTCTTCGCGGATATAATATATAAGTTAAGGAGTGAGATGAGATCATTTCGGATTAGGGTTTGCTCTAAATTTAATAGCCGATGTCCTTAGAAGAAAAGGAGAGAACACAGAGACAGAAGAAGGACATGTGAAGACGAAGCAGAGATTGGAGTTACGCTGCCACAAGCCAGGAACAACGAGGGCCACCAGAAGCTGAATGAGGCAAGGATGTGTCCTTCCCTAGAGGCTTCAGATGGAACATAGTCCTGTTGATACCTTGATTCTAGTCTTCCATCCTCCAGAACTATGAGAGAAAAAGTCTCTGTTATTTTAAACTACCCAGTTTGTGGTACTTTATAACTACAGCCATAGAAAATTAATATACCAGCCAATGAGATGGGGATTTTTACCCCTCATTTGTCAAATGAAGAAACTCAGGCTCAGCGGCTGAGTATCTGCATGGGTTTGCACAGCTGGTGGAGGAACTAGGCATAGAATCCCAACTTCCCTTCAGCAATATTGGGTTCAGTTAGTTGTTGACTTTGATGGTTGATTAAAGTACAGTCATGTGCTTGCCACCTAATGACAGGGATATGTTCTGAGAAAGGCATCATTAGATGATTTTGTAATTGTGTGAATATCATAGAATGAATTTAGGCCAACTTGGATGATATAAGCCTATTACACACCTAGGCTATATGGTTTAGCCTACTGCTTTTCCTCTATTAGTCTGGGTTCTTGGCTGAAACAACCTTGTAATAAAAGACAGATTAACAGAAGGAAAATGAACAAAAGTTTGATAATATATACCTTCTGTATACATTAGAGAAACCCAGGAAAACTGAGTAACTCTTCCAAATGGCCCAAGCCATCACATTAAATAACATCTTCAGCTAAAGACAAAGAAGATATTGGGTGGGGGTGGGGAGTCAGTTAAGGGAAGTTCCTAGGAAAAGCACAGTAAACAAGGGTACGGTTGTTATGCAGATTTAAGTCTTTGTCTTTCATGTTGAGAAGAGTTCCTAGAGGTGAGATCATTCCCTTCTTCCTGGTACAGTGAAGGAGACACTCTTACAAATGGAGGTTACCCTTGTAAATGTAAACGTCTCTCACAGGAGGTCATTTCTACTTGGTTTTCAGAGCTTTTCCTGTGTCTGCTGCTCCTTAAAATTAACTAGCCTAAAATAATCCTTAAGCCAAAGAGCCATAATTTGGGGTGACAAATTCTGTGCCCCTACAGCTCTTAGGCTACAAACCTGTTGGTCCAGCGTGTTACTATGCCGAATACCGTAGGCAATTGTAACACAATGGTAAGGATTTGTGTGATGTGTTGTGCTATTCAACATCAGGATGCCTGCGACAGCACCAGGTGATAGGAATGTTTCGGCTCCATTATAATCTTATGGGACCACCATTGTATTTGCGGTCTGTCTTGATAAACATCGTTATGCAGCACATGACTGTAATTCATTTTCAAGTTTGAGGAGGACATTGGGCACAAGCTGTGGTCAGTGCATTGTAAAGAAGAATATAGAATTCCCAAAGGACTTCCAGCCTAGCTGAGGGAGAGAAAGGGAGAAACATGAGCAGTTCTCCACCCAATTTCTGCTTAACTACCCTTGGAGTAAATTACATGGAAGCTGCATTTCAGGCCCATTCCTTGGGAAGGTTTGCTGCTCTCCCTTCGCTTTCATCCCAATTCAAATTATTTTATGGGGTTCTACAGATGTTCAAATGAAGAATCAAGATTTCTCTTTGAGACAGGCCTTTTATTGTTATAGTAAACCCTCTATTTCCCAGAAGATTGGAATCTGAAAGTCTATTAGGAACTTTTTTTATAAGCCCAAAGTGTCACTATAAAAGTGCTGGCTAAAGTCATCTGCTGGTGAACAGAGACTTGCTTTTGTTCAGGTGCACATTTTTTTTTTTCCATGGGAAATTTCTGGAAAAATGGGTGTCTCGCCTTATAAAATCACTCCATTCTGAGGCTCTTGGAGGTTTTGCCATATTGCACATGCCAGGCCCTCTAGTGTGGTATGAAGTTCCCAGGGATGTTAGACACCTGTAGACCCCAGATGATGTCAACATGGTACGTGGATGGCCTGTGACTTGCTATGGTGATGCTGCGAGGAATTCAATGGTGTCAAGTTACTTGGCTGAGGACCTGGAAGTTTATCAATGTCCCTATCCCTGGCTTGTCAAGAGTTACAAGGTTATACATTGACAAGAGAGTTTTTATTCAAAAAATAGGATTTCTGAGACAAGGTAAATTTTAGTCTTAGCAGTCCTGATACTGTCACTTTAGGTAAAACTCATCATAAGTTCAAATCCCAGCTCAGTTAGGTGTCCTCAGGCAAATTCTGAAGCTTCCCAGGGCTCTTAACCTTTCAGTTAAAAAAATACTAACCCATCTCAAGGGTCTGTGGTAGACTGAAAATTTTTAAGTCAAACAGGATATAAAAATGAGAAAAAACAAAGTAATAAAACATGCGTGTTAACTCTGTCCCAATTTAATAATTAAAGATTATAGTGTAGACACTGAGAAGATTCATTTGATGTGAATCCTGAGAAGGAATATACAGAGCATAAAGAAATGAGGACTTTTGGACTTTACAAAATGGATTCCATGAGAGCCATGACAATAATGTCAACTTGCACATAAGGGGAATGCCCTTTACACCGGGTGTAAGCAGATCAACCAAAACTACAGAAATGTCAGCCTCCATCTGCAGGAGCTGATAAGCATGAGGATACCACCTTGTAAGGACCTCATAAGCTGAACACCTTAGACAGATGATGCTCAAGCCTGACCCTATAGCATCACAGAGGGTGCGTTAGGGCGGAAGAGTGACCGTCTGACCCGTCGTAGCCACTGGCTTGGGACAGACACACAGCTCTCTGGACCACCAGTCAATAGAACTTGGTTTGGAGATGCTAAGGACTTTCATCCCTTCTCACTGTCGTGTAAGACTCTGTATTTCCTTCCCTCTCTCTGTCTGTTGTGTGTTAACTTGTGTGGGTACCTGATCGGTTTATCTGAGAAGATTCCACTCAATAAGGCTGGCATTGTGGAAAGACACGAAAGCATTCAAGACTTTCTTCATAGCCACTTTTCTTGCTCACGACAAGGAATTTATCTGCTGACATGGACTCCCTCATAGTCAACCGAGGGCCCAAATTTTATAAATAATAGAGCCTAGTGGCCATTTGCTGACGGGCCTCCTTCCGTATACTGGGAAGAACCTCAGACTGAACTCTTAGCTTCCTGCACTATGCCCCGCTTGCTTAAGCCATCTGGGTCAAGCACCTTTTACTACCAATGGACTGAGACCTGCTCTGTCCAATAAGAACTGCACAATTTGGATACTTCATTTACATAAAATGGAGCTAATTGAGAACCAGAGTGGGAACTTTCGCTATAGAAGGTGGCCTCGCCTTTGTCTAGGTGGAATACAATTTAAATTGCTACCTGAATCTGTGTTTCCTGGGCTGCAGCTCCTTTTTGCTCAAATAAATGCCTTACAGTCTAAAATTAATTTTGGTTTACAATGGTGAGATGTGGATATGACCACAGAACTACTTTCCAAAATCAGAAAACAGATTATCCTAGATAAATGTTTTAAAAAGCTGTTGATCCCCTTCTTTTCATTTCCCATCCAATTCTTAGCAGGAGAATAGATGATGGGAAATAATAACTTGTGTCAATTTGGCTATTTTTGTACTTATGTACAAGACTGTGCTATTATCAAGCTTGTGAGATCAGGGGGTCTGTAATTATGTAAGAGGAGTCTTTCTTTCTAGTTGTGTATTAGCCAGGACCCTGAAGCTCTTTTGTATTAGAGTCCTAGTGTCTTGTGGAAGGAGCCTTCAGTCTGCTGGTCTAACCTCCTCATTTGACAGACAGGAAAATGGAGGCCAGAGAGTGTTGTAGCCTTTTCAGGTTTCATTTTCCTCATCTGCAAAATGACGATCCTCATGTCAGACAGTTTTTCTATATTTTAAATGCATAGAAGGGTGCCTGGCATGTGATAAGCCTCATGTAAATGTTAGAGAGGCAGCACACCTTGGTACTGAAGAAGAAATCTGTATATATCAGACAGCTGGGTTCATACAATGGTTTTCCCCTTACTATTTTGTGAAATTGGGTAAATGAACTAAAGTCCCTTTTCCTCATAGAACTGTTAAAAGGATTAATTTATTTTATATATATATATATAAAACAGTGCCTGACTCATGATAAGCACCATAGAGGAATTAATTCTTATTGTTATTTTAAAAGTGAGTATGTGATTTATATGAGATTCCCCATTTAGTGGCAGAGCCAGAAATAGAATAAAAAATATTAACTGCTAACTGTGCATGCTCTCTACCAAACCAATATTCCTTTCTAAGGAAACTAGATACACATAAGCACAGTGTCCATTTCTAACCTCTTTGAGGCCATTTCTGACTCCTGTGATTATGATAGAGCTGAATTATTTATTTCATTCACCAGGATCATGGAGTTTGCAGCGCGGCTTAATCAATAAGCTGGGAATAAGGATCATCAATAAGCTATACATATGTCCCTTAACTGAAAAAGCAGCTCTGCCATTTGTCTCCATTAGGGGGCGCCAGAGGGAGACAGAATGGTGGAAGGAAAAGGAAGAATTAGCCACTTCCTGTTTGCTCCATTTCCAGTGGGGGTTGCCCAGCGATGGCACTTCATCCTAACTCTTCCCCAGTGGCAGTGGATTCCAGTTTGCAGTTTCTCCAACCTTTGCAGACACCCCCTTGTCAGAGATCTGAATCTGTCCTCTGAGATCCTCACGCACCAGCACCAGCCAAACTCCCTTTCAGGCTCCTAAAATTTAGTAATCCCAACCTCCTTGCTTTGTTCCCCAGCCCTAGGTGGTGGCTGCTTTGTGCAGTTATTACCTCTGTGATACTTCAGTGTCCCTTTTTTGCCTTTTCCACTCTTTTATACCTAGTTAAAAATTCTTTATGTTAAATTCTCACTGTTAAAATATTTAGAGTGGTTTTTTATCTTCTGACGGAGACTCTGGCTGATGCATGAATATGCATGTATAAAAGTTAAAAAATTACAAATAGAGGCAAATCAAGATCCTCAATCATCTCCTCCCCCTTGTCATACTGGTTGTGGTCATATAAATTAACTCTCCTTTCCATTCCCTAGAGGAAATCATAGTTACTAACAGGTATGTGTCCCTCCAGAACTTTAAAAAATACATTTACAGATATTTGGAGTATGATCACCTAATGAAAACATAATGAAATAACGTAGTATAAATATAACCATAATTAGCATTTTAGAGACCTTTTTCTCTTTTCTAAGAAAATTGATTTCAATTTTCAAATCTTAATTAGATCCTAGTTCTCAAATTTTAATCTGATCCTCCTTCTTCTCACCACTCAGAATGCCATACTCTCCCCTCAACTCTTTCATTTTTTTCCCCTGTGCTCTTGATATAACTTATGATAGGTACATAGTAAATGCACAATAAGTGGTAGCTGTTATTATTACCACAACAGAACCTCACTGCCTGGCTGCCTTAGAATAATAAGGTTCAATGAGCTCATTATAAGATGCTTGTGTATAGTTCACTAACAAAACCAACACTCATTTATAATTCCTTTAACAAAAAGTGCAGTGAGAGGTATTTAGGGAAAACACAAAACATACAAGATATTGTTCCTGCCTTTGAATTTCTTATGATCTAGTTGGGTTCCCCTCCCTTGAAGTTAAACTGTACCAAATGAATATGAAAGGTAATACATGCTTAAGAGTTCAGAACAGGAAGAAAACACTTTCAACTGGAGAAGCCATCAAAGACTTCACAGAGGACTTAATTTAAAGATTGCTTTGGTTATTCCAGATCCTTTGTAATTTCATAAAAACTTTAGAATCGGATTTCAAATTTCTACGTAAAAATCTGCTGGAATATTGAGATTTGTTGACTCCAAAGGTCAATTTGGGAGGAAGTTACATCTAAACAATATTGACTCTATTCTTCGAACATGGACTTAATACACTGGACTTCCAGACAACATTAGAGAGAAGTGTTTAGAATGGACATCCTTGTCCTATACTTGACTTTCCAGAGAAAACATTCAACCTTTTACTATTAAGTATGTTGTTAGCAGTAGTGTTTTTTAGATGCCCTTTACCTGGTTGAGGAAGTTTTCTCTTATTCCCAGTTTGTCGAACATATTTCTATTAAAATTGAGTGTTAAATATTGACAATGTGGCAAATCACATTGTAAACCAACCTTGTATTTCTAAAATAAATCCCATTCAGTCATGAGTATAATCCTTCTAATATGTTACTGGCTCCCATCTGCTTTCATTTTTTTAAAAAGGTTTGCATCTATTTTTAGGAGGAATATTGGCAATTTCCTTTTCTTGTAATAGCTTCCTTGTCTAGTTTGAGTATCTGGATTATGCTGGTCTACTAAAATATGTTGGGAAGTGAAAAAAAAAAAAAGACTTCACAGAGGAGACAGAATTGGGGCTGAATCTTGAAGACGGCTTAGACTTGAAATATCAGAAAAGAAAAGCCAACGAGAACTTTAAGATGTCTGAGCTATGTGATCTAGACTCTCTATCACAGTGAAACAAGTTACTTTCTGCATCCTGGAGCAGGATTACACAAAATCTACCATGAGGTGGATCTAAGAAGGGAACTAGCTGTACATAATCTATGTCATAAGGTAGCTCCAAGAAGAACAGTGTCTATTTTTCCAGTCTAGGGTGGGATGGTTCTATACTGTCTTGTCCAAGGTGTTATTAAATTTTTTTTCTCTTGTCTTTATCCTTTCCACAGTCGAGACAATTATCCCACTGTTCTCTTTTTCATTCAACACGACACAAGGGCCCTCTCCCACCTCAAAAACTCCAAACTCTCCTCCAAAAAGCAAACAAACAAGCAGGAACTTTTTTTTTTTTTTAACTTACTTTCTTATTCACCTGAATTTGTAGACTCTGGTCTTACATTCAAGTCAAGCAGCCTTGTTGCATTATCATTCGTAATCCCTTTAGATTTTTCCTTAACATCTCAATGAAATTCTCTCATAAATCCCCTTCTTTGCTGACCAAGTGCTGTGCGGTTGCTGATTTTGCAAGATACGTGCTAATGTAAAGTATGTCTCCTTTGAGTCTCTTTATCACTTGGTTGCTCTCTGCTCCACCTTCTCCATATTTATGTCCTTATCAGAGCCGCACACAGTATTTCAAATGAGCCTCAGTATTCTTCCTGCCATGCCAGAATACTGACTGTAATCCGATAGCCTATCTCAAAATTGGTTTGAGGGTTCTTTTATTCACTGTGGTTAAAATCACTTGCCTTGTAAACGCCAGAATATATGTATATATATATATTTTTGCAGATTAGGGTTTTTACAAAGAATGGTGTCAAATTCTTTCTGGAAAGGTGTTTAAATTATTTGGAGAGGCTGTTTCAGCCATTAACATTTTCCTTTGCCAGTTAACCTCACAGGTGTGCAGAACAGTCTCCTCACTGAAAATTTGTGCTGATTTCTTTGTAATTAAGCATAACTTTCTTAGCAATTCTCACATTCAAGCTGTGGCTTAGAGCTTCAGAACACTTTTCCCCTGCTGTTGAAATCACGAAGTCCATTGCCTCCCAGATCCTTTCTAAAAGCCTCTCTTAACAGAGAAGAAGCCTTCACAGCTTCTGTCCTATTCAGCTGTTGCCACTGATAATTTCAAAGACATATTCACAGACTCTGCTTTGCATCAGGCAGCTGTTATGTGGTTACTGAGTGTTTGTGTGAAAGTTTGTGCCTCTATATCTCCTTTCAAGTTTCCACTTGCATGTAGGATTGTCTGTTTGGGAAAGGTTTTGTGCTTTCCCTCCAGTGCATGTTTTCCTTGGGAGGGCTCTGTGCTGTAATTATTTTTCCATTCCAAGTTTCTTCTAGGCTGATTTACTTAACTGTTTGGATGCCTTCTCTGTGTCTATATTTGCATTTCTACAATACAATTTTGGCACTTATTTCATATGGGTATAACACATTTCACTTCTGACTCATCCATATCATTTCTCTCTACTCAATTTATCTGTGCACATGCCACATCCTTCCAGACCTAAGACACAAAACCTCAGTTTTGCTTTTCTGGTGCTTGGATTGATGTCAAGATGATTTATAAAGCACTCTCATCCCAGTGCCATGGGCAAATGATACCATCAGTTTTGCAGCTTCTGAGCTGCTTACCTGGACTTGCCTATTGATTAAGGCCAATACCAGATGTAGCTCATTCCGTATGTTCCATCCAGCAAGCCCTGGTTTATAAGCCAGTCATTTACGATGAGCATCATTTCAGTCATCATTGCATGATGCGCCTTTGGCACTTTTTTGATTCACATTCATAGACTGCAGTCACCTGTAATTAAATCCTGTCGCTGTTGCATGAATTATTTTATCTAGTCATATTTAATTCACCTCCTTCTTCTTTTGGAAATCTCTAGTGAGCTTCGGGCCTCATCCTAGAGATCTTTTGTCTATTTCTGAAGCTAGAGCTAGATTGATTACATATTCTGGCCTTTGAATACTTTGTACTAGTCCTCATGCCAGGAATAAAAAGCAACCTATTACCAATCTAGTTTTCTCCTTTCTTTCTTTTGTGGGATCCAAAGTTTTTCAGATCACTGTAATCCACCTGAAGGTGGTAAGTGTTTCTATAGACCAGGGTTTCTTAACTGGAATGATTTTGTTCCCCAGAGACATTTTGCAATTTCTGGAGACATTTTTGGTTGTTTACAACTAGTTGTGGGGGTGAAGCTGGCATCTAGTGCAGCCTACAATTCAAATGGCAGCTCCTCACAACAAAGAATCATTTAGCCCCACATATCAATAGTATTGAGGCTGAGAAATGCTGCCCTAAACCATATGATTCTAGATGTACTTAAATAGGGTAATAATATATCTCTACATGTACCTTCTCAGATTCCTGATACTGGCTCTCTGGGTTTAAACACCATCAGACTATCTTTTGATAATTATCTGTGTTTTCAACTCCAGTTTTTAGGATCATGCATCTGAATGACTGAAGTTATATGTGCTATTTGCTATTAATCCTTGCTACCTTCTTAATTTAGTTACGCATTATTCTTTTGAGCAGAAAAGAAAATTATAGCCAGCTAGTATACATTTCATTCATTCACTCACAACTATTTTTGAGCACAGGCACCGTGCTAGGTGCTGGGGCAATGAACAAAATCAATACATGTGGGTTTTTTTTCAATCTTTAAACTTATAGTCTAGTCAGGGAGACTGATGAAATTGAGAAAAATATTATGAAGAAAACCGAGTGTGGGGATACAAAATAATAGGAGGGAGGGGAGAAGGGGAAATGGAAACTGGTTCTTAATTTAGATAGGAGGTCAGAGAAGACTTCTCTGAGGAGGTAACATTCTGGCCAATGAAGATCCAGTAATGTATAAGCAGAGATAGAAGAGAGAACATGGGAGAAGAATCCTAGGCCAGAAGAAGCTCGGTGTGCAGGAGGGATTGGTGTAGCCATCTCACAGTGAGCAAAGGGAAAGGGGGACTATCCAAGGGCAGGGAGAAAGAGAAAGGCTACCCCATGCAGGTCTTTTCAAGCCATGGAAAACAGTGGATTTTATTCAAAGTGATTCGGGGTCTCTCCTAACTCCATAATCTCCATCAGCCCTTATTCCCCTTGCTCTTTAGTTGCTGTTTCCACAATATTATGTAGATGATACACAACAGTCCCTCTTCCAAACTTATGGAAACTCTGAAGCTTCCAATGCATTGGGAGCTTTAACAGGACAGTGATATCATCTGAATATATGTTAAAAGATCATTCTGGCTGGTGTGAAAAGCGGGGAGAAGAGAGAAGATAAGCAAGAGGCTGGAATTGGCTGTGGCGGTAGTCTGGGTTTGGGCTAGACTGGTAGCAGTGGAGATGGAGAGAAGGAGGCGGTTTGGAGAGATCTAACTAAATATCTTGCCTATAGATTGAATTTAGGAGGTTGCTTTTACTACAAAACTACTCAGTGAAGGGGATAAAAGGACTTTGGGTCATCTACTGACATAAATATCAGTCTAGAAGCCCCCTCAATTCTCACTTCTGAATCTCCCAAGTGAGATTTGCCTGAAGGTGGAGAAGAAGAGAAGCAGGAATTCGTTTAGTCATTTACTATGACCAAGCGTCCTCCACTGACCCAACCTAAGGAGGCAGTACTCAAGAAGGCAAGAAGCAAAGAAGGGTGTGATAGAAGAGTTGGTAGTAAAAGCCATGCAGAGAACAAGAATACAGCTCTCATCAGAGAGATTGCGGCTGGCACCCGGTGGACAGGCCCCAGCTTCCTTCAAAAACTTAGCTTACAAAGGAGTCATCTTGGGAGAGACAGTAAACTGGGGGCAAAGATTGGTCCTATCTGACATTGTTCTGAAGAGGAAACCCACAGGAAGAAACACAACCTCTCGATTCTCCATCTTGCTGTGGTAGTGGGACAGTCCTAGCTCTATTCTTTCTAGAACACTTGCCTTGTATCTCAGTCATAAGCCACAGAAAAATTAATGCAGATCAGTCTGTTTATAATCCCATTCCCCATAATTTAAGAAAGCCATCAATGGCTTTCTTTTGATAATTATCTTTTGATAATTATCAAAAGATAGTCAGAGCTCCCTCTAAAGTATAAATTTTTCTGTATTCAGAGACCAGATTTTCTTGGCCTCAATGGTTTAGAATACAACAGCTTGTACTGAGAGCAAAAGGGAAGCTACTTCAATCGCAGAGACCTGAGCTCTGGGGAGTCAGCTCTTACGTTTCTTGGGTAATCGAAACATGACCTTTCCAAACATGTTCATCTAGAGGAAATGGTTTCAATCTCTTTCACCAGGGGAACATAGTCCTTTTATTATTTTCTTTATTGTTTCCGAGATGTGTAAGGTTTCCTGTGTGCTCAAAGTTGTTCTTTGGAAATCAAGTCAGACCTCCCTCACTGGTGTTCCACACTTTACGCCCAAATGAGGATTCTTATTCTTCTTTGGCTTCAATGTTACCTGGAACAGTGTAAATGTCTTTAAATCCTTTCTACAGTTCACTCTGCCAGGCTTGGTTACTTGGTCTACCTGAGCCAAGGTGTAATAGGTATCAGTACAAAGAGAGTAGGGATGGGTGGCTACAGACTCAATCAAGAGAAATCTTTGCTCAGACTTCAAAGTCAGGACTCCTCGAGAATCAACTCTACTGGATTCTGGTCTGTCCACAGGAGTTCTTTGGAAAATAATCAAAACAATTGGCTCAAATATCTCTATCTCTATCTCTCTCCATATATTACTATTAATGTAGGCACATATGGAAGTATACTTCTCTTAATTAGTGTACAGAACATATAAGTAAAGTGGAGTAAAAAAAAAGTACTTTTTAAAACTGCAACAACCTGAAACCACTCTGTTTCTAAGGGACTGGACTGTTTCTCTGGAAGTAGATTGCCTTCTGTTTATTCAAAAGGCACATGTTCCTTTTATCCCCTCCCATTCTCAGCTACCTCCCCTGCCCCACCATTTGAAAGTCCAGGATGTGAGCATAAAGCAGCTCTCCAATAGAAATGAGAGAAAGAGCAAGGGAAAGAAGAAGAGGGGCCAAGAAAGGTCAACCAGTGAAAAATCACCGATGGCAGGGTGGTAGTGGTATGACTAAAGGACTTACAAGGACAGGAATGTTTAGTGTTGAAATTTAAAGCTGTTTGTTTCTTGTGCTGTTGTGTAAACACTCTGTTGTTTCCCTGGCTGCCTCTCTCCATCTCGACCAAGGCTCCAATAATTTAAGAAATTCTGCTCCATTTTCAAATGCCTCGTTGCATGGTGTTTGGGGCCAACGATAAAGAAAAAGTCCAATTTCTTATCTGAGTCATGTTGGAGCAGAAAGCTAAAAACAGCTACATGAGAAGAGATGTAAATGAGATTGAGAATCTACAGGAGCAGCAAATTAAAACCAGAAGTGCTCTTGAGAACATAAGACACTAGGAATTCACAAGTACCCTAACGCAGGCATTGGACTTTTGTAGGAAAGGGAGTTAGTTCCTCTCTATTATATGTAAATCTGAAAGAATGGGTACCTCGGCTGCTTTCTGAGTTACTTAACATTCAAATGATTGTGACGGTAGGACCAGATATGTCAAGAAGGCACATGAAACTTGACAGCTGAAGCACACCTGAGTAATTCATTCATTATTCAATAAATATAGAGAAAATGTTATGTACTAGATCAAGTGGCATATGATGGTGAACAGGATAGTAAGGCCCCTGACTTTATAAAGTTTATATCAGTAGGGGGAAAGGTAAGAAGAGATGATAAGTCTTTAACCAAACAAGTGGTCAAATAATAATCATTTCTATTCAATATTCATAGTGGGAGTACTATAATGGAAAATATTAAGATGGACTATTTTACTTAAGATAGTCAATGAGATCTCTTGAGAAAGTGACATTTAATCTAAAACCTGAAGGCTAAGAAAAGACCTTCCATACACAGAGAAAAGGGAAGAACACTCTAAGCAAAAGGAACAGTTAGTGCAAAAGCTCTGAGGAAAAAGAGATTGGACGTTTCCAGGAACTCATAGAAGATAAATGATTAAAACTTAATGAGAAAGTTTTAAAGAGTTATGAAATTAGGTTGATGAGTTAGACAATGGCCATTCAAGGCTTTATAGGCCAAAGAATGGAATTTTTATTTCTTTTTATGCTCAGTGGGAAGCCTCTGATGGATTTTAAGCAAAGGAGTGACATCATCTGATGTTGTAAAGAGAACAGATTGGTAAGGAGCAAAGTGGAAACAATAAGACAAAAAGAAAGTTGATTTCAGACATCCAGGTAAGACAATCAGAATGGTGGCCATGAGGTAAATAAGTATGACCAAATCAGGGTATGGTTTGGAAGTTTTATTAATCAGATTTGCTGATGGATCGGATAGGGTGGTACGAGAAATATTAAGAAAATTAGTCATTCGACAAATAAATATTGAGTGCCTACTATGTGTCATTCACTGTTCTAGTTGTTAGGGATACATCGACAATGAAAACAGACAAAGATCCATTCCATTGTGGAGGGTCGCTGGCTTGAGCAACTAAGTGGTAGAATTATTATTTCTTTTTCTTGGTTGAGGAAGGTTGAAGAAAAAGGAAAGGTTTAAAGGAATCAAAAGTTCCATTTTGGCCATTTAAAAATACCTATAAGACACCCAATGGAGAATTCTAGGAGTGAGCTGAATCTGGATTTCAGAAGTCTGAGGAAAATTTATGAATTGAAGAATAATCAACACATAAATGGTATTGAAAGAGATCTAAACCCATAAGAATGGATAAGACATACCTAGGTGCAAAAAAATAAGAAAATAAGGCCCTGGGCTGATCAGTAAGCAACTCCAGTATTCAGATACTGGATAGAAGTGTCCAGTCAGGTACTTCTTGGTTAGATAGAAGGTGTGCTAACAAAGGAGCCAGAAAGAGGATGATTAGTGAGTAGGAATGAAAACTAGGAAAAGGTGTTATGGACACCAAGAGAGAAAAATGTTAAAAGAAAGGCAGTGGTCAACCTCACTGAAAGCTGATGTTAACTCACATAAGTTGAAGACAGAAATTATTCCCCTAGATTGTCAACATGGAGGTCCTGGTAAGAACAGAGAGAAGGGGGTGGAAGCCAGATTCGACTGTGTTGTGGAGGGAATGAGAGTAAGGAAGTGGAGAAGACAGAGTACTGACAGATCTTCTGAGAGGTTCTAAGAAAGATAGTGGTTGGAGGGTGATGTAGGGTGAGGAGAGGGTCTCTGTTTTGTATCGGGTGTGTATTAAATGGGTGATGATAATGTTTGTGTGGTGTTGGCAATGATCCGGGCCAGAGGGAAGCATTGATAATGAAGAGGAGAGAGGGGATCACTGAAGGAGACAGCAAAGGGACTGGGATCCGATCCCAGGGCTGGCTTTAGAGAGCTCCTTGCACTGTGGCAGGAGGAGGAAAAAGATAAGGCAGATGCAGGTCTCTCCAAGTTTGTCTTACTGAGGAAGCAAGTCAAGGTCAGAAGCAAGTTCTTTTATTTCTGCCACTCTAAAGCCTCCAATGTTAACTGAACCCAGTGTGGCTAGACTCCTCTGGCCACTGCAAATTGTTACCGGCCAAGAGACAGATGAGGAGAGAATAAGGGGGTTTGAACTGCAAACAGATTCAACAGCCAAGAAGGAAGATTTGGGGGCACCAGTCTTTACATTTAGTCCCGCATTCTGCTCTAATCCAAGAGGAGAGTTTAGTCACTATGGGGTATTTTAGAGGGCCTGGGAATCAGAGGCCATTCAGTCAGTAGGACCGCATATTTTCATAGTTGTAGATTTGCTGATACGCTAGACTGGCCAGACGCAGGTTATCTGGGTTGAGGTACTGCTTAGCCAACAAGTAGTTTTTTGTGGTATGAGAAATGAAAGACTTCCTCCACATATCTCTGTAGGGCAGAA
>NW_011888927.1:2418435-2420580 GCF_000151845.1 Pteropus vampyrus | reverse complement strand
GTAGGGAAGACTTATCTATGAAAAACAGATTCTGTGCTCCAGACTTTGTTCTCTGTCTCCCCTATTTCAACAACCTTCTTCTTCCCCAACTCTGCGGCGTTGGGTTGAGAGGATTTAGAACTGCCCCTCCCCTCACAGCCGAGGTTAAAGCCTTCCCAGGACCCATTAAGCCAAGCAAACTTCATGGGAGTTACCCATGCAGAGCACATTCTCAGTGTTTACATGTTGAATAGTTTATGATTTGCTCTACATCTTATCAGGCAGAGTCAACTACCAAAACTGCTGATGCGTGGAGACTTCACAGCCTTTCCGGGCATAATAACGGCTACAGCTCTAGCTCATTCAAAGAGAGAAATAGCCTTTGATGAGCAGTGCAAGGACAAATTAAGACGTGACTCTCACCCAGTATCTAGATAGTAGCCTGCTGCTGCCGGCTTCACTTGAAAAGAAATGGGGTTAGGGAGCTGGGGAGGCTTCTGTCACACCCTCCTAAACAGAAGCAGAAGCTCCAGGATGAAAAGTGCGGAGCACTTTTCAGTGTGTCAGAAGCAAAGAGAGGCTGTTTCTAAGGCAACTCTTCCTGTTCTCTCTTCTCTTCCAACCTGTAACGGAGTCAGCTAATTGTTCCTAAGTTTCCATTATCAACTTCTTCCTTTAGTAATAGAACCCCTAACTTTTAAGGGGCAGAGGATCTTGGTTGACTGGAATAAATTCTGTATTCCTAGCCTTGCAGTTTGAAGTGGCTATGTTTAAGTTCTGGACAATGAGATGAAAGAAGAACTGCCCTGTATGACTTCTAAGATATAGCCTTAAAGGGATATTAAATAACCTTATATACTTTATTTTTCTTCTTCCCTGCTGGCTGGAACATGGTTGTGATGACCGGAGCTTGAGCAAACATCTTGAACTATGAGGTGGAAACTGTTATTCTGAATGACAGATTGGGGAAGCCTGGGCCCCTAAGATTGTTTCTGCCTGGACTGCCACTATATGAACCACTGACATTTTTTGGCACTTGTAGTCAAAACTAATTTATTTTAAAATACCTTCTAATGCCCTTAATGGCCCCTGGAAAATAACATATCTCACTAAAATAGCCTTATCAAGAGTGGGAAGGGCAACCACCCTGCATTGCTAGGAATAGTGATTTCAGGGGCACTGCAAAGCTCTTTAACAACTTTCTACCATCTGTCAGCTAGTGTGGGAAATCCCCCTTAGTTTCATGTCTTTTAGCTCAGTGATGTTCATGTTTCTACTGTTTGCGATTCTTTGATCAAACTTTACATCCACATTTCTAAAGTCCTGCAGGACATCTCCAAGTGGGGTTCTCACCAGCTCCTCCAATGGGACACATCTAAAACCAAGTTTCTTCATTCTCTCTCTCTTTCATCAGCCCTTAGACTTGAGAGAGAGGAGCTCCCGTGCTGGACCTCAGGCTCCAAGAGGTCCCATTCCCACCCTTCTCAGCCGTGCCAGTCCCCACAGGGCAAGAAGTCCAGGGTCACTGGGACTTCTTGTGGCACCCTTCCCAGCCATGCCAGTCCCCACAGGGCAAGAAGTTCAGGGTCACTGGGACTTCACACCCCTACCCCCAGTGTGGAGTAAATCCAGGTCAAACAGAAAATGGAGTTGTGTGGCAGGTTGGGGCCAAGAATTGGGGCCTAATTCTTACCTGCCTTCACGTTCTGGCATAAAACTCTGAGGAGCCCAATAAATTAAATTTTCAATCAGGACTTCAAGGACATTATGAAGATATATTTGTGAAGGTAGGAGAATAGAACATGTTTTACTTAGCAGTTGGTTGGTTTAATGTGTAACTTTAAAATATTTAGACATACTATAAATGGACCTCCATTTGTACTTTCACCTGTGACACTGCCTGGGACATAAGGGCTTGCCGCCCCAGGGAGGGCATCAAGAATACCAACTGATCTAGGAGTAGGAGGTGACTAGTCAGATGCTCCAATTGAATAAGCAAGAGGAAGTGCTAGAGCACAGGTCAAAATGGAGTCAGGGGACAGCTTCTGCTAGAAGTAGGGAGCAGAAAGAGCAAACCAAGTTTGACGACCATGAGTAGAAAGAAAGTGAAGCAGTAAATGCTGGATCCAGAAATTCTGGGTTGGAGGGATGGGATGGAAAGAAGCT